>NC_030436.2:12420000-12662500 GCF_001660625.3 Ictalurus punctatus
CAAAACTCGAATTTTCCAAAAGCTTCATTGTTTGTTTACACTATTTTGACAACTCACGAAAACAGGCGCCAGCAGCCTCACTACCATTAACCTGCCAGCACTGTACTACATAAACAAAATGTGACTAAATGCACATATACCATATGTTTAACGTTTCCAACATAAAACTGGAAGCTACACTTTATTGCAGCATTATCTATCGGCTAAAACAGACGCAAAACGCAGAAACTCGAGCCGTAATAGCGTTAGCTTCTTAGCTAGTCAAATACCATCGGAACAGGATTTAGCAAACCGTACCTCGAGGAGACAACAAAACAGGGTCGCGCCGTCTATAAATGATTGCAAATGTACACACACACACGTAGAGGTTTTTGTCGGGGGCTTATTGCACTTCGATGTTTGATAAATATGTCTTCCTTCTTACTGTGAAATTTCCAGTACCTCCCATAACATGTAAAATTACGAGGAAAATTAGGCATCCCAGCTACTGAATCAGACCTTAAGCAGAGGCGCAAGGCTTATGTAAGCCTTTTCTTTGGCGTATCGTTTTCTTAAAATAGAGACACGAGTTTGTTAATATTTCTGTCTAGAATATTAGCTACACAGCCAGCAATGTCTTCCCAGACACAGTTTTCGTTTCCTGTAGAACTGAAAGACAGAGCAATGCGAGTACTGTACTGACACCTACTGGACCGGAACTGCAAAAACAGCGCAACAAAAATGTCTTTTTCTGTTCTGAGTTTTATCGCGGTTGGCAAATTAATTTTTGGGGTATATCCACCACCTTCTGGGAGAAGCGTTGACGTGGAAAGCAAAAAAACAAAAAAACAAAAAAAAAAAAAAAAAAAAAACCCAACAACAACTAACTTTAATATTAACTAACTACTTTTTTATTATACAAATGTATTTTTTAAAAAAAATTAATTTAAAAGAACTTTATGTACTTCAGAAGAATTATTCAAAAGGCTCTGTAATGTCAAGTTGATCCCAAGAGTTTTTATTTCTTCTCTGAACTGGAGTCTCTCATTCATATGCCATACAATTTAAAACCATATGCTGAACAGTCTCTGGAAATATCACATTTATTACAATTACCTGATTCATGTTTTTCTATTACATAAAGTTAATTTTTTAGCAAAAAAAGAAATGGCCTTTACACACACACACACACACACACACACACACACACACACACACACACACACATAAAGAATATTTCCTTAACTACCTTGCTACTTTTTTCTCCTGTGCATGAGTACCATCATGCAGAAATTCGAGGCTCTCCTTTTCAGGATGATGTTTAGCTGTATTTTGGGGATATTCTCCTTCGAGACGATACTTCTTCAGTTCCATAAGCATGGTTTTATCCACTATGAATAGATACCACTTGCAAATTATGTCTAAGGATACCATACACACCAATCACGTGGGTGCTCAGGTCCTCCATAGGGATGGACCATACCAAACTTTCTTAATTAGATATGATACCAATACTTTTTGCTGCAATTTTAACGATAACTATAACAATACTGATTATTTCTTAAATAGGTATATGATTTTTAAAATAATGGTCATTTTGAGAAGAAGGGAAAAAAAATATCATTACACAGATGCAAATTACATGACACATTAATGACAAATTTATTACAAATGAAAACATGAGCACAATTAAATACTAATTTTGTACTAATATGAGTAAAAATAAAATAAAATACAATAAAATACCAGCAACAAAAAACGTGCACATTTGCAGTGTGCAACTGAACACTTGCTGTTCAGTCATGTGACATGGACCAGTGAAATATGTCAGGGGTGTTTTGGCACAAACAGTATACAACAGTACTGAAATTGCTTGAAAGTGATGTAGAAACCCAGGTTTTGTATTTATATAATTTTATTATCAACATTATTAAAGGAATCGATACCAAATAAGTGTGTCAGAAATTATCAGTAATGTAACAGTGAGGTCACATATTGTGATGACAGCTATCAAAATGTGTGATCTCTTGTGCCCAGGTCCAGCTGTTGACCAGAGTGGTGACCGTCTTTTGGTTATACATGGGAAGATAAAAGAAGTCACCTGAGTCCATGTAACAGTGAGGTCACATATTCTGATGGCCCCTTTAAATATAGTAGCCTAAAGTTGTCTGGGTGACGTCAGCTTGTCAGTTGTTGGTTTTGTGTTGCGTTTGAAGAACATTAATTGGCTACTTTGCGAACAACTACACTGCGTTTAATCTTAAGTGACAAGCAGATGAGATTTATGATGTGAATAACCAGCATTAAAAAAAAAAAAAAAAAAAACTTTCCACACAGCCTTCACCTTCATTTTCTTAAAGACTGAACTTACGCTGTTTGCTGTTAGCGAACTCATCTGTTTAACCGAGTTCAAGCTGCACAGTGACAACAGCGCCAACTACGGTCACAGAATATGATGGTCACAAAACCGGCTTTGTTTCTTATCTTTTCCAGCTCTTCAATTTCTCTTTCAATAATTTCAGCATAGTTCCTTTCTTTTTTATCTTCCTCCTCTTCCCTGTCTATTTCTTTGAACCACTCGTCCACACTTAGTCCTCCCAGTAAAACAAAATTAACAAAAATAATCAGACATTTTAAAATAATTGGGCGCAGTAATACTAATATAATGAGGTCACAGGTGTGCATTTAAAGACTAATTTACAATTGGTTTTGAATGCTGCTCAGCTGTCAACGTCACCATCACTAAGTTTCCTATAGAATTTATAGCGCTACAATTTGAAATAAAATAAAATAAAATACACACTAGAATTGGACAATACTATAAACTGATAAATCTGCAAGTTGTAAAGTTTGAGTTGGAATAGTTTTCAAGAGTGCGAGTGTCATGGCAAACAATTTTTCCAGCCTAACAAAAAACTTGAGACAGAGGGTTAGTAGATGTCAAAAGCAATTCAACTTTACTGAAACTATAAAGTGAGAGAGTCTGCAGAAAGTCTGAATTATACATACACAAACATGTGTTTATATACTTTTCTGAAGCAGTAAAATTATCCCTAGGTAGGGCATTCACCTTTTCTTTCTAGAAACACAAACCAATCTCCATTGCCTTAATTAATTTTTCATATCTATATATGAATAACTGAACCTTACATTTGTGGCACATGCTTTGTCAGTTGTATTTTCTTAAATGTTTTATGAGGACAGGATTTTTACTTTTGTCCTATAATTCACCCTTATACCCTTACTGATTTTCTGGCTCTAGTCCCAGCCTGGTACCCTTCTTCCTGGAAGTCTTATCTGTTATTTTGACACTGGTATTGAAGCTTAAAGGGCTTTGATTGGAAACACACTTCTGGTGAATGTCTACACACTTAGTATGCTACTTGATTAAAAATTGTTTTATAGTTTTAGATATGCCTGCTGTGCAGTAAAACATAGAAGTCTTCCAGCTCAGTACACACTTAGAATGTAACTTAATTAAAAAGCGTTTTTATAGTCTTACATTATGCCTGTAATTAATAATTCATGTTGGTTAAACATATTAGATTATACTTTATTAACATATCCAAATATTAGTTACACATATTGATTACACTTTGTCAATATATTCTATACGAGTAACACACTGAGGCAGTAGTAGATGAGTTTTCCAGTGATAACGTTTAATATCCCTGACAATGTCTGTAGTCGCATTTACCCACTTGTTAGCAACTGCCTTTTTTTCAAGACACGTAAAAGCTTAAAAAAATTACCAGTGGGGTATTATTAACGTATGCCGAAGAATAAAACGTGAAAATATCTTGAGCTTATGTTAACCACATACCAGCCATTTAACCAAAAACCAATTCAAAAAACCTATACTCAGGATTTTAACATTAAACTTAATCATGCCGAATAGGAAAACTCGCAATTCTACTCACAATACTACAGCATTGTTGTTTATACTCTCATCATATAATATTTTACATTAATCAATACATTTTCATTAATCAAACTTTAGCTTACTTCTGGTGATTGTCAATGGCTTCAATTGTATACTTCACATGCCCACGTTTTTGTATTTTTTTGTTCTTAATTTATGTGTTGTGAGATGTATATTTTTGTATGAAATCTGTATATGTTGGGAATTAATAATAATAATAATAAAGTAACTTACAACTTTACTTGCATGTGTAACCGACAGGGCTCTCGGCCAATTGAAATAGCCTTTCAACACGACCATTACTCTGAGCTACAGAGACCCGTCTCCAATCATGGGTTACCTGCGATTCGACCCGCCTCCTCTCAGTCCACAGGTGACGATCAACCCCACCCCTGCCACCACAATCGCATATATAATGCAGAGTCCAAAACATTAGTGCCAAAAAAAAAAGAAGAGAGAAGAAAAAAAAAACAGAAATGAGATGATCGGATTTTTCCCCCAATTTGTCCGGTAAACATTATCATTCCCAGACATGCTGGCTGGAACCAAAATTTCATAGCAGAAACTCTGGTATAATTATGTGTTTATATTATGTACAAAAATAATAACATTTATATTATGCTTAGTATGTATATAGCAATAATAAAATTTGACTCTAAATTATGTATATTCTTGCCAATATATCCCATGAAGTTTATTTTGAAAATAATTAATTTTAAAATACTGAGATCAGTATCAACTGTGAAACTGCAAATCAAGGAAAAGCTACACAATGTCAAAGAAAATGAATTATAGAAATGTTTTAATAAAGCCATGTGCACTTGTTTCACCAACCATGATGTAGATGCCAAATTGATCATCCTATTTGAAACCCTAGGTTAAACGGTCATCTTGAGGTCAAATAGCAATTACTAACAATAGAGACAAGGAGAAGGGTAAAAACATTTGGAAAGCTAAATCAGTCCCTGAGAACCTTTACAAACAGTAAAAACAAGAGACTGAAAAGGGAACATAATTTCTCATTAATTACTTGGACAGGAAATATGGATAATGGTTCAAAAATAAGCCTAATGTAGAGCAAAATACAAGCAACAACATATAGTAGGCCTGACAAATGTTCAAATCCTGAAAACAAATCTATACCATCAATTCATAAATTCAAGATACCATTTCAACATGACACAAACATTTCATTAAAATAATAAAATCCATCCACAGTCAATAAACATTGAGCATATCCAATTTCAAATAGGAAATTAACTCACATGAATGAGCGCACTGATTAAGACATCACGTGCCTTCTTGGCCCTCTATCATTTAATTCTCCAAAGCATACACAGTATACAAATAAACACTTTCTGCATTAATATTACATGACTAGCGGCAAGTTATTTGTACTATTCAACAAATCAGATACCATAAACAATCCACAAATGTACAGTGTGATCAAATAATTGATCAGCATATTACAATTGAATGGCTCAATGAATTTCTTTGAGATCTTTACGACAGCCATTTATACTGAAGTGAATTTTAATGAATATATGCAGAAACGCAACATTTAAAAAAGTCATAAATAGACCGGAAAACTAAATGGCAAAAGTTACCTTTACTCAGCAGTAAAGAAAACTAAAACATACTTTGATCCATGTTTAAAAATATATATATTTTTTGTTTAAGACAAAGAAAGACTTCAGCTCAATAAATCAAGAATGTTTTAAATACAAAGGGCTTGACCTAATTCAGTGAAAGAGAACAAGTATTCCCTGAGATCAATCTTAGCTGTCAATCATCTCTGAAAGCTCCAACAAGAGGTCATCCTCGCCTTTGCCTGGGTCCAGCTCAATCTCATCCTCTAGTCTGTCATCAGTAAATTCATCCAGCAAGTCCTCAAAGTCGTCCATTGTGGAGGCATTTCCTGCAGGAGCAGTGCCACGTGCAGAAGCCACACTTACCCTACGTGGCCGTGCTTGTGTGGGAGTACTGATGATGGGGCTACAAAAAAAAAGAAAATTATTACATTTTAAAACTGTAGTACCAAATATATTTAGGCTAAAAAAGAACAAAAATCAATATTGAGCAAGAACAACAACAACAAAACAAAAAAAACAATCAGCAATGGTAAGCTTAAAATAATAATTTATAATTTCAGTGGCACAATAGGTAGCTAGCTAACATTAGCGCACTTGTTCGCTTGATTTTTTAATTTTGTGCCATTTGGAGACATTTTTCGTATCATTTGTTGGTGGTTTGCGCCATTTGGACATTTTAGGACCTTTTGTACCTTTTTTTTTTTTTTTTTAAAGCAATGCTTGCAATTTCTAGAAATTGTCTGCTATTCTTTGATGCTTCGTGCCATTTTTAGAGCCACTATGCCATTGGGAGAGGTTTATACCTCTGTTTGGATAACCTCAGAGAGTTTTAGTGGTAGAGAGCAGGAATGGGATTGATATCACAATTTTCTTTGAAGAAATACTACATCATAATGTGTGAAAAACGCCAGCCACTTTAAAGAACTTTGCTCTAAATATTGCCCCTAGGTAAATACAGAAATACTTATGTTTATGTATACTTATGTAAAATCAGAAAACCGCTCATTTCTAAAGGCTTGAGTGTCTACGTTCATATGAGCCATTTAACCACTACTGTGGAGTGTGAAATTTACCAGTGTGGCCACTGGTAAAAAGGGTTAATGGTCATTTAGTTTTTCTATAAAACAGCTCGAGGCCTTAAAACACACATGCAGAAAATGTAAAACAGTTCCAGCCCTAAGTGCAGCATTTATTACTGCCATTCTATCTACATTTCCAACCATTTATTCATAAAAACCAGAGAGGCTTATACCTTTGTGGAACAGAAAGGGGCTCAGGTGAACACTGCTCAGCAAGAGAGGACACCTGTTGCACCCTGGCTTCAACTTCTAAACTGCAGGATGGTACAGACAACTAACAGACACAGAAATATTAATGAACTCGATGATCATCAGTTAATTTAATTAGGTATTAATTCTGCACATTACTGTGGTACTGTCCAATGCTTCACCTGAGTCCGCTTGCACGGTGGTTCAACATCAGGAGCAGGGACAGCGTTAAGAGGTTTCACCGCAGCAACAGCAGAGCAATTAATGTCTGCAGCTGTCCTTTTTTTACCAGGATTCAGCTGAGCAGCTGGCTTCATCACGGATGGCTTTACATTCAGTTTGGGCCTCACTGAAATGCAGACACAAATCATACAGTTAACATAACTGGAAAGCTGCTTGAAGTTGATCAATAAACACCATTCAATTTTGATAACACCTGGTAAAAAATATATATATACTCTGCTAGATTGTACCTTTTAATTCAGCTGCTTTGCTTGGGGGCATCTTGGTGACTACTTGCGTCTTCTTCCAATGTGGCTCCTGTGATTGTTGGCCTAAAGAATCTGCCATCTCTGACACTTGCATAGGAAGTGCAATTGAAGTGGATGACTTGGACTTCTTAGCACTTGTGGTAAGAGAATTCTCCTTGTTCTGCATTTCTGGAGACTTCCTCTGGGGTACTATAGAAGGGACAGGAGAGGAGGCCTGATGACTAATGACTTCTTGTATGGACGAATTTGCTTGGATGGTTATTCCTGGCCTGATGAACACAGGAGGCTTCTTTTTGCAAAGCACTGGGATTGGTTTCTGGGCAGCTTGCTCTGGCTCAACAGCAGATGCAGCCTGCTCCTGTTGCTTGCGAAGTCTTTTCTCTCGCATGATCTCTTCAAAGCTCTTTACTGTTACATCCTGAATGGAGGCGTCACTCTTTCCATTGGTTACAGTGGACTATATTTACAAAAAACAGAGGAGAAATCTTAGAATTTGATTTAATGCAGAGCAATTATATGTCTGAAGATGATGACTTGACAAAGACAATTAGACTTGCCTCTTCACTGCAATCCCCCTTCTCAGAATCTTGCACTTTTTGAGATCTGATGTTGATAGCTGCTGTAAATAAAATTAAATAAATGTCAATTGAATTATAAATTCTTAAACCATTCAATAAATGACAAATTAAGGGGGAAACATTTATCTTACATCCAGTCTTGCCAATGCAAAGAATTTGTCTTTTTGGCACTGCATCACTTGAACTAGGTGCAGCATTATTTGTGGTTTCCTGAGGCTTTGCTTGCATTCTGGCAGCTTTTTCTTTACGAATCTCTTCAAGTGTCTTTACTCTGATCTCTGCTGCTTGGGCGGTCAGTTTGATCACTCCAGTATTTTTAGGGCCCTCGGTTTTCTCAGTGCTAGTACTACCTTGCTGAAGCACCACCTTTGTCTCCTGGAGTTTCTTTTTCTCATGCAGGATCTCTGAGAAAGTCTTTACACTTGGCCCACTGACAGGCTTCTTTACTTTTTTGGTGGACGTTAACGCATTTGTGGGTACCTCGTTGACAACTCGAACTCCTTTGCACTGTATCTGAGATTTAGCAGCCTTTTCCTGACGAATCTCCTCAAGAGTTTTGATCCGGATCTCACCAGAAGGTACTGGCTCACTGTTTATTGACTTGGGTGCAGTGATGTCAGGAGTTATTCCAAGTCTTTCATGCACTGGCCTCGGAGCTAAAACAGTGGATATGAAGAGGTTCTTAAGTGCTAAATACAGATGTACTGGTAATATGAAACATGGGGACACTTACATGTAACTTTCAGGGGAGGCATATCGATTTTATCCTTAGTGGAGTCAACAAATCCACCAAGGCGCTCAGCAAGGGATCCTTTCAGCCGTAGACCACCTTCTACAAGCATGTCTAAACAAAACAAATGATGCTTATAAGCTACTTTTATAAACTTTTATTTTACATGTGTATGACGTACAAGAGGTGGTGAAGTACATCCAATGTCAACATACCTTCATCAAATCTTTTTCCAAGCCTGTCAGTAATTTTCTTTTTTCCAGAATCCTCCAAAGCAGGACACTCTGAAAAGGAGGACATTGATAGAAACAAATTGCATAAACTGTAGTTTTAAAGTACTAGGCTTGTGTGTTTTTAGCAATTTTGTCATCTCCATATGATATTACATTGCCATAATAGCCACTGATGTCTATGATTATATTACCAGACCAGCCAATATACATATTTGCATATTTTGTTCTGCCATTAACATCAAAGCATACTAGTATGAGACATCACTCAGAAATACACCTAAATATGCACCACAGGGAATACACAACACCAGCAAGCAGTTCCCAACTGCACAGCTAATTATATTGTGCTTTCCCCTACTTTCCTTATACCTGACAGTAGGGCTGTGCTGGTGGCCATGACAACCGCAACACCGTGGTGGTAGTTTGCCACCACAGTGGTGGAGTGCCACATCACACACCATGTGAATGTTTCTGCTTGAGTGGGCACTATGACAAGTACAAAGTTTTGTATACAAGGGCAACAATACTAACAGTTTCTATATTAATTTGTATTTATAGTCTACCATATAGCAGGAGATTTTATATTAACACACAAATTACATAAAACATAACCAAATGCCTTATATGTTGTTGTCTGTTGTCAATTTAGAGCAGGTTTGTTTGAGCACGCCAAAATACAGTCAGGAGAAATTCTGCTATTTCACTCCAGGTTCTGCAGCTGCGATGGATCTTGCTGGGAACCAAATGTTACAGCGGCAATCTGCAAACATTTTGGATTCATGCCTAATGAGAGAGAAACATGCATGTGTTTCACTCCATCTCTTTATCATCCTCTTCTTCTTTGGAGGTCAATCACAATACCATATCCCACAACGCCCTCAGGCTGTTTCTCATTGCAACACCCCAACACAGCAAGTCTGTATGAGTTGTTTCGCTGACAAAAGTGCTAAAATAAAGCCTCATTTAATTTTTTTATATTTAGGTTTTATTTAACTTAAGCCTATAAAGTTATATATTATATTACTTGGTGATATAAATTTCAGCAACTGATAATTCACTGTTAAAGGCTTTTGACATTTTTTAGTGGCATGCGAGAAAGGACAGGGCCTCCAGACGGTGGCAGTTAATACTGGAAAGTTCAAAACACCTATACCAATCATTGCAGATTAATATGTTGATTGGTTCATCTCCCATTTTATTGGATTGCAATGGACTGTTTTGGTATATTTTTGAGAGATAACTTACACTAGCATACTCTCATTAAATTGCAGGTATCCTACACAAAATACATAAAGGCTGGCAGGTCTATTCATACAATATGATTAAAAATAATTGTCAATGGATATTGTGGCAATGCAAAAATCACAGAGATGATAAAGTCATTATATTGAACAAGTCTGGAGCATACCTAAATAAACAACATCACAAATAAAATAAAAAAAAGAGTAATCAAAAGTTCAGGACAAAGTTCTGGAAAGGCATCACTCGGGGTTTGGTTATAAAATACCATTAATACCTATAAGCACCATTAAATCTATTATGAAAAATGGACAGAATACAGCTCTGCCTATAGGACGACTACCATCAAAAAACAGTGAATAGGTAAGAAGGGCAATCAATGAAGCAACCAAGAAGCCAAGAATAACTCTGCACCAGTTGGAGAGATCCACATCATCTACCTTGGCACAAATCTGTATGCTTGGCCAAAAACCAACACAGCGTACCAACAATGTTCCCTCAATATTTTTCTTGCTGAGCGAAACCTATTTCTATTGGTCAAACCCTTCTGAACAGAAACATGAGCCGTACAGATTGTACCAATAGACTAACATTTTAAATGCATTTAGGTGTGTCTATTTTATTTGTTTTCTCAACAAAAGCATCATCAGAAGTGAACACACATAGTTAGAGGGAACAGTTAGCATAGAGGGAACAGTGCTCCTCTCCCTGAGAACACTATCTGCACAGTAAAGCATGTAATGGTAAAATCATGATATGGGAATGCATTTCTTCAGCAGGGGTTGGGAAACGGGTCAGGTATCAGGACAAGACCGATGGAGCTAAATACAGGGTAATCCAAGAAGAAAACATATTGCCAAAGCTAAACTGGAGTTGTCTAATACCAAGAACCCAAATGTGTCTGAACAGCTCATTGTGTTATACCTCGGTCTGATTGAGACTCTATGGCAAGACTTGAAGTTGCTGTTTGTCAGAAGTGTCCATCCAGTCTGACAGAGCTTGACCACTTTTTCCAAGAAGAATGTGCAAAAATATCAAGATCGAAATATGCAAGGCTGCTGGACATATCCCAGAAGAGTTGCAGATGTAAATGCAACCAATTGCGGGTCTACCAAGTACTGACTGAGGGGGACAAATACTAAAACAGCCAACAAATGTCTGCTTTTCTGTTTAACCAACCTTTGTGTCACAACAAAACATATTTTGCACATTCAAATATTAAGACACATCAAGGAATGCCAATAGTAAAATTTCCAATTAAGTATATTTGGAAAGGCTGTATCACTACAACAAAAAATAAATTTTAGGGGGTAATTACTGTCCATTAGCATACCACTGGTAGTGACAACTGCTGCCCGTGTAACCGACGGAACGGTTTCCTTCTCTGTGTCAGCTCCGTTGCTACGCTGTTTTGTTGAGGTGAAATCATCTTGGCCTTGGAAAAAGCGACGAAGATAAAATACACAAAAAGCCATAATGTATGAGCACTATTATGATATGTGAAATAGAAATAATGTTAACACAAGTGACTAATATTTTACCTGGTTTTGTCTGACTGGCCTTCAGGGCTTTCCCCAACCTGATCTCCTCCAGTGTTTTGATACCAAAATTCAGTGGCTCATCTGTAAAAGGAAAACACTTTAATACATTTTTAAAAGGACTCAGTGTAGTATAGAAAACAATCATTAGAAGGAAGATTACCTCTACTACCGCTCAGCAGTTTCTTTGGAGAAACACCAGAAGCTTCCTCTCCCTCTTCAGAAAACTGATCTACTAACAGCAATACAGGACATTTAGGATTCTAAAACAAAACATGCCTAGCACTGGAGCAAATAAGAATCATGTTACCATCTTCATCATCCTCATCGTCCACAGGATTAATGACTACTGGTGGGTGTGTGGGACTGGGGACGCTCTCTTGAGTCTCCACCTTGATGACTCCTCTGAGTTGTGGGTTGGTGGTGTTGGAAATGTTGGCAGAAGCAGAAGAAAGATGGTCATCCTTTGGAGTTTCTTCCTCTTTCTCCTCCCTCACCACAGGCCCTGTGAGGTAATAATTGAAAGCAAATCTTGTGTATGATCGCAAAGAAATTACTTGTTTTCTGACTGCATTATTTACAGTCAAAAAGCCAAAGAAAAGATTATGGCTTAAATGATGTCCAATTGGTTTTATACCTTTGTCTGGGGCAACAAAATGGCCATCAATGAAACGTGGCTTCTCGTGGTGAAAAGCACAATGAAACTTTTGGCATCCACCTGCCTGATTTTCCCAGTAACAAGGAATTTCTTTGCGGTTTTTCTGTGAAATACAGCATAGTGTATAGTTTGCCAGAAAATACAATACTGCTACATTTGTATCAAAATATTCTGATCACTTCACTTTACATATTTACAGAAATTACAGCCTTACTCCAACATGCAGCTGTAGATACACAAGAATAATGGTATGTGCCGAATAACCTAATGATTTGGCTAAAATTCAGGTGTTATTAATTGCATGTCTTGAACTGCAATAGCAGAATAAACCCCTGGAATAATTGGATACCTGCTGAAGTCAGAAAATTATTCATGTAAACCCAGTACAGTTTCAGAATACACCTTACCTTTATTTCCATGTGACGGAATTTACATACATTGCGAAAGCACCGGTTCTCCTGCCAAAGACTGCAGACGGTCTCATTTCCCATGGCAGCCTCACAATGTCGAAAAGGGCAAGTATCACCCTTCAAAGGAAATAAGAACATTGACGGGAATTAGGAAATATTGGGTAAAGATTCAAAACAAAAAACCCCTTCCATATCACACACAAGGTAGAAGCATTTGCAAAGAAGCAACTCTTTATGATGTTCTATCTTGTATCTCAAACAATCTATACTACCTTAGTGCATGTTGAATAATAGTAGAAATAGCAATCATCTCCCTTATTGCTCATGTTGGTCATGGCCAGGGAATGCGCTTGCTGGTCAGGAACTCTTCAAGTGCTGCTACAAGGCCCTCTGGAATTTCCCTAGTCAAAATGCAACAAGAACATTCAAATTTCCATTGACTCTATGCCTTACTAACATTTATAAAAATCTAGGAAAACTTGTGACTAGTCACATACAAGTTTATACAAGTGTTTTTTTAAATGCAAACGATTTAGTTTTCCCCCCTACTAACTAGGTGGGTTCAAGTCACCTGCTATGGATAATATGTCTCCACCAGGTGAACTTCTTCTGGGTTGTCTCCAAGCTGTTATGGTCCTGAAGGAACACTTGACCGATGAGTTAAGAGTGAACAGGGTGAGAGAGGCTTTCGTCACTGAGAAACTTGTTCGTCTTAGATTGCTTTGTAACAAGTAAAATGGTGGTGAAAAGTCCTTTTCTATTCCTCAATAAAAACAATTGTTTGGTGAGGGAACAAAAATCTTCGGACTAAATGTCAGAGGTGAGAGCCGGGAAGAGCAGGAATGAAAATCTTGAAGATGTATGTCTGTGTATGTATGTGTGTGTGAGAGAGAGAGAGAAAGAGAGAGAGAGAGAGAGCGGGAAGGGGGGTCTTCTATTTCTTCACACCCATTGTGGTAATTTGAAGATAGGCGAGGACATTAAAATTGGGTAAAAGTTTAATTTTCAAAAGAGAAAAAAAATATCCAATGTGAAAGGGGAGGGGGAAAAAATGATGAGTGTGGAGATAAAAAGTGCCAATCTTCAGAGAAGATATTTCTCCATTAGATGGCCTCTATCCGAATCCAGTTATCACCAGGGCTGTAGAAGAAATTCCTGTATAACCTTTAAAAAGAAAACAAAACACTCCCCACATACTTCATAAAGTGGGTAAATGAGTGAGGAATTAATGAAATATTATTTGAGTATATTTTCAAGTGCCATGATCACAAAGAAATTACACATTTTGTCAAGTTGAGTTTTAGCTTTTCAGAATCTGAAATAGACATTGTTCAACATTTACTGAAGCAAGCACTGATTCAACCATGTCTAGCTTTCATTTAGAACACCATTATGGTGCTGGGCACACAGTCAGTTTAATAAGACGAAATAGGAATCAAGTTTTAAAATTAGAATTTTTTTCAAATATCATTTCCCAACTTGATTTCTTCTCTTCTTGTTCTATTGTAAAAGACTTGGTCTTTAAAGTCATGTGCATGACATTTTCTTTAAACCCTCTGTAATCTGTATGAAGCATTATCATAACATGACATGGAGATAAAATGAAACTTGTAAGACCTGGTCGATTATACATGATTGACTTCTACATGAAAAAGTAGCGACGATGTGCATCGAGTTTCTCAGTATAACCGCTGTAGCTAAACATGTTTCAGACACCACGTATAGTTTGACATAGAAATCAATAATTCAGTCTAAAAAAACACAGGCAATACAAGTAAAGGAACAAGCCTTACATAAAATGTTAAGTAGCTAAATGGCTAACAAAGCGAAACGTTCCACTACAAGGCCGAGGTTGCTTCGCTGAAAACAAAGCCTTTTGAGACAACCTACTTGCTGTGAATAGCCTCATATTTTCTACCACTTCGAACTACTGATATAATTGATCATACGATCCCAAAGTAAGGCATGACTTGATTTCACGCAACATTATGATTTCACCGATACTCAGATTACGTTAGCTAGTTAAATGAGCTAAGTCAACAAACATTTGGTCGACTTAGACAATTACAGCGATGTTAACGCCAGCTACCTGGCAAATTTACGAGACCATTTACTTAAATACATAATTGACACAAATAAAACGTAGAAATTACCAGTTTATATGGATATGACTTGTTAAAACCTGTTTTCGTACAAGATCATTAGCCGACGACGGTCCAGGACTGGTTTAAACGTACAAAATGGCGACCACACGGAAGAAACCTAACAGGCTCAGCAGTAACCGCCCACCTTTACTGCGTTCGAGGCTAGGTTGCAACTTGTAATTCCTCGCCTACCCCCAGCAAAACTACACAAAACTCCACCTCAGTCTGGGGTAGTTTTTTTAAAAAAATTATTATTCTTTTATTTAATCACAACAACTGAAACAAAATAAAAATAAACAAACAAACAAGACATCACGAAAACAATACAAATAAAATAACCAAGAGCCAGAGAGGAAGACATCTTTTTATACATGGTTAAACATTGAAAGCAATCTTTGAGTTTTCAAAGATTTTTTTATGTCCATCAAAGATACAACAGTAATTATAGTCTACCAGAGACTTGGGGGTAGGTTGCTCCATAAACATATAAACATGTCTAGGTTAGGGTATGTCTCAATCGGCTCGCTCGTTCAGTAGGTAGTGAATCAGTATATCATGTACACGAGTTCGGGCACTGGTAAGGTCTCTGGCTCACGTCACATTGGGACACTGTTAACTGAATTTCCCGCGACATGACTACACTCTCGCGTTATAAAGCGTCACCAAAAATGTCAAACTTATTTGTTTAAATTTGTTAGCTTAACCACACGTCTGTCTGTCATAATATGTCAAGCAGAATCATAGGCAAACTAGTGGATTAAATAAATAAATAAATAAATAAATAAATAAATAAATAATTAAACACTTAAAAGTCGTCAGACTGAAACAAACCGTATATTACGGAAGCCCTAAGCGGCCATGCATTATTTAAAAATAAATAAATAATAAATTCTGTTATTTTCTCGTGATCTCGACATAACAAAAGGTTGTTTGCTCACGACGTAATTTTATCCCGAGAAAATCTCGCGCTTTGTGAAAGGGACTGGTGTTTTACATGCACGTTGGCATAAATGTAATAAATTGTCTGCTGTAGAGATGGACTTTATCCCCGCATTAAGAGAGAGGGGTGTCTCCTTCACAAGTGTCGGGCACTAACGTGGAAGTCGTCAATCCTGCAGGGATGAGGTATTTTTGTAGGCCACCCCAGAAGTTAGCATCACCCTGGTTCCCTCCACAAAAAAGATAGGATTTTTTTTCCATTGGCTTTTGTATTATTGCAGAAAATAAACTCCGTGAAAGACAAAAGTTTATGATTCTTACATGTTTTCGTTCATTAAGACAATCTTCACAAATGAACACAACGTTTATCAATTTTGAAGCTTAAATACAATCGCCAGAAGTAAAACGCTAATGTCAGACTACAAACGAACTACACCACGGTCACATGACTAAAACGTCACCAAGCTTCCGACAGTTCTTTCAATCTTTATTTTAAAAAAAACACAATACAATTGGAAAATACTATAAATTGATACATCTACAAGTTGGAAAATTTGAGTTTTAAGAGCGTGAATATAAAGACAACGAGTCTGTAGTAGAGGAGTTTTCCTGTTCGGCGTGATGACGCTTAATGTCCCCGACAAACTCTGTAGTCCCATTTAGCCACTGGTTAGCAACTGTCTTCTTCAAGACACGTAAAAGCTTTTTAAAAATCTTGAGTGAGGTATTACTGATGTATTTTATGTCGTTGTGTAGAACCTGAACATATCTTGAGATTGTGTTAACCGCAGACCCTATTTCAGGCATTTAACAAAAAAAAAAACATTCAAAACTCCACTGACTTGGGGACGATGGATGTCGAGATCACGGGAAAACAACAAAGAAAAAATGATAACGCATGGCCGCTTAGGGCTTCCGTAGTTCCACAGAACGTCAAATAAAGTTAAAAATTGCTAACGTAAGTAATCACTTACGAGAGCTACAACGGTAACAAGCTAACATTTGTTGCCGGAAGTTGGCTAAAAGTCTTCTTCTTCTTCTTCTTCTACTTCTTCTTCTTCTTCTTCTTCTTCTTCTTCTTCTTCTTCTTCTTCTTTTGTTTTTCTGGCGGGTTGCGAAGCAACTTAAGATGTGCATACCGCTACCCACTGTGATGGAGTGTGAAGAGAATTAAATCTATAATACATATTCCCTATATCCTATATTTTAATCCACTGGTCCAAATAAATCTCATGATTGTTTCCATTTGTTTTCTCGCATTTGGACCATCATTTTGTATATTACTTACTGTGAATTCTTGACATCCTAAGGTTTGCAATTCCTCCTTTCAATTTCATATGCAGGACACAACATCAAAATATGCTCTACCGTCTCCTCTATCATTACACAGACTGGTATTATGTTTCCCTATGATGTGTAATGTGTGGCCAAGCTTTGAATGCCCTGATCTTAGTTGTGTGAAAATTACTCGTTACTCTTTACTTATGTGAATGATTTTCTTTTTATTTGTGTTCCTTTGTATCTTATAATAATGTCGTTCTGTTTGACAGTAGTCCCAGTATGTCTGCCATTTCCTACTGCATGCTTCTAATATCAAATGTTTTCCTTCTGAGCTGGTGAGTGAAATATTTATACTTGGTTCATCCATCTTTAATGATTCTTTAGCCATTATTGGTACCCACCAAATTAGTTATTATTCCTATCTGTTTTTTTTTTTTTTTTTTTTTTTTTTTTTTTATTTAAATTTTTTTAAAAATCCTGTAAATGCTATAATAACTGGTTCTTCAAACTGTCAACTTTTTTTCTGTGTAAATAAAGTTGAGTATGAAAACGTGGATAATTATGAGTTTGTTTGTTTTTTTTTATAACGGAGCAACAGCAGTGGAAATGATACTGAGGTTAAAAAGAACTAAGGTTTCACTGCATATTTTTAGTCATGAAAATTAGGACATATGATAGAATTGATTTAAATTCAGTAAGACTTTGAGCTTATTTAAGTGAAAGAAGCATTTCATAACAACAGTATTTTTCAAACAGCTATCATAGACCTCTGAAGTTATAGCAGAATTAATGTAAAAGGGTATTTGGGCACAAAATTCCCTGGGATCACGGACAGGTCTCTGAAGTTATAGCAGAATGAATGTAAAACCACTGTGATCACGGACAGACAACTATCTGCAGCAAATGGCATTTCTTCCCAAACTGCACATGATCATTGACCTATGCAGACTCTCAAAATAGGCCATGCCTACCTGACGATACAATATCTTTTATGCTGTCCTGAAATCTTTGGAAAAAATTTCCTTCAGAAAACATGACATCATTTCCAGTAAGGGAACATCCGCTTGTTACGCTGTGACATAATAAACTTCTGATAATACTGTTTCCAGGTCCAAGCTTCTACTGCGTTGGATGACGCTCTTGTATTTTCAGCATGCCACAGTGCTGTGTTCCTTGTTGTTTGAATAGAGCTGAGTCCAAAAATCTATAAAGTTTAGGATCATAATTTTTCAGTAGTACTACAGTACACTGTGAGTGTGTTTTATCTATTTTATTTATGTTGGCCGTATTGATCTGGGCAAGACTGCCTTATAAACAAATTCAAGTAAACGGTGGAGCTTTCACAAAAAGTGTGAGAGTGAAAGTGTGTTTTCACAATTACTTATGACAATGAATAATTTTCCAAGTCTAACTATCAAGATTCTAAATAACTGGAGACAGAACTATTTTTTGAACTCCATGTAGATCACAAACCATTGAAATCATTTGAGAAATGTATACGTTATGGTGCTTTTTATCCAGACAAAGCGCAGCTCCCCCCTTTACTTGTATTTGTTTATAGGGCAGTCTTTCCCGGATCAACATGGCAGATGCATTGATGTATCACAGCAGTGGGCCAAAGCAGCCAGTGCGGCGTCTATGGATGCTAACTTCCAGGTTCCGGTACAAAATGACGTCATCCCTGCACCACTCTACTGCTAACCGGTGTTTTAGAAACGCGCGACTCAAATATTCAATGCACATTCATTATAATTATTAATTAACAAATTAATGTGATGAAAATGTATATATATATATATATATATATATATATATATATATATATATATATATATATATATATATATATATAGACATATGTAAATAATAAATAAAATATATACAAATAATTTAGTATCCTTGTGTCCCAAACTCGATGTGGGGGGGTCACAATATAATTTTTTATCAAGGTTTTAAATTGATCAAGAATTCAGTAATTGCACATTCAATGAAAATTGTTTATACATTCCTAATTTACATTACTAGTCTTCTTGAATATATTTAACTATTCTACAATTTTCTATTTTGACTAGTAGATGGCGACAAGTGTTCTGTTTACCCATCCATCCATTTTCCATACCGCTTATCCTACACAGGGTTGCGGGGACCCTAGACCCTACCCCAGGGTGCCACAGGGCACAATCACATCCACATTCACACACCCACTGACACACTACAGACCATTTGGAAATGCCAATCAGCCTACAACACACATCTTTGGAATGGGGGAGGAAACGAGAGTACAGGAGGAAACCCAGGAAGCACGGGAAGAACACACAAACTCTGCGTACACAGGGCAGAGGCAGGATTCAAACCCCCAACCCTAGAGGTGCTCTGGGGTTAAACGTGTTAACCACAAAGCCACTGTTCCCCCTGTTCTGATTTTAATTTTAATTTAACAATATGGCTCCATCCCTTATTATTGGAAGCTTATAAAATAGTAATTGATAGCACTCCAGTGCATCCTATTATAGTTACGGACACCCGGATATAGGACATATTGTCATGGTTTTAATTTTCTTTTACTTTAGCTTAGTTCATAACTGTACCCATAAAAATTTTTGGTCCCATTAAGCCTTTAAGTTACTGTCTCCTCCAATGTCCTCTGTGTGAATAAGACATTTTTGTGGACTTTGATGGGACAATACTATTAATTGATAATATCACGTATTTAATAATGTCCTCAAATATCATTCTATATATTTTTTCAATGTATTTACCTTCCCAAAACATGCAGACTGAGTAATTTGTCACAGAGCTGGCCATTGCTGCCAGCTGTAGTCAGGAATGCACAGCTGATGCAGTTTTGTGATACACTAAAATGTTTTGTGGAAAGGCAATAATGCTAATAAATAGAGGCAGAAAAATAACAGCTAATCTGCATGTATGTTTGTAGCGTGGGAAGAAAGAATCTTGACTAGTGATTCAGTACACTTAAAACTAAGAAGAACAAGTATCTGTTATACGTTATTAGTTTCTTTGACACAAAACTAACTTACAACTGATTTGGCTCAAGAAAAAACATATTTGACTATTTCACATTTGTGAAGAAAGCAGTGTGCTTGCAGAGAAATTGTTACAGCCCACATCTTCCTGTCAAACAGACCTTGCAAAAGTGGGGGGAAAGGCACATAAACATCTACTTGCTCATTAACATGGTTATGCTATCAGTCTCAGTAAATCACAGCTTCTTTTTTTTTTTTTTTGTTACATCTCAGCTTAAGGATAGATGTAGATATTGTAAGAATCTTATATATAATTCTAGCTCTATTACACTAAAATTTCAACACTATCTATCAACAGTTATTTATCCGGAAGTGGTATCTCAGTGATTAAGACGTTCAAATCCCAGCACTGCCAAACTGCCACTGCTGGGTCCTTGAGCAAGGCCCTTAACTCTCAAATGCACAGTTGTATAAATGAGGTCAATGTAAGTCGCTCTGAATAAAGGCGTCTGCCAAATGCTGTAAATAAATAAAAATAAATCTATGACCTAGTGAGCTTTGTGATATTCTGAGCATTTAAAGGGTTGCATTTTCCTGAAAAGATTAAAACTGCAGCATTTTTTTAAATTAAAAAAACAAATACAAATATAATGAATTAAATTGTCTTTGCTTCAAAACATTTGTTTTATTGCTCAAAAAATAGACAAATTAATGTGGTATAAACATTATAATTTTCAAAACTAAAAGCATATTTAAGAGTTTAATATCAATGATTGTTAATGAACATTTACAGCAGGATTTAAAATGTTTAAAAAGACACATTGGGCACGGGTCCGTAAACAACAGTGTTCTTTCTGTTTGTGTGTGTGTGTGTGTGTGTGTGTGTGTGTGTGTGTGTGTGTGTGTGTGTGTGTGTGTGTGCTCTGAAGAAAAATTAAGACTAATCACAATTTGTTCTGTTCATCAAGGGTTCTACCAATACTGTTTCAGGAATTTTACCTTATATTAATTCCTAAATATAAAGTGGCATTGTTCTTGTACAGCATTAATTTAGGTTTTACTGTCGAAAGCTATTGAGTTTAAGGCTTAGCCCACACACAGCACTTGCATGTGTCATCAAAAACTGTTTTATCTGCACACCTCTCTAAAAACGTTTTACCTCCAGCACAACTATAGAACTTAGCTGGGTCATCAGGGTGAGCATAAAGGCCATCAGGCTTTCCAGCACAGAATCCACTTCCAGGTTCATGTGTGGTAGTTGTGGTAGTTGTGGTGGGCTTTGGTGTGGTTGTATCACCAGGTTTGGGAGTAGTGGTAGGAGGTGGTGTAGGCATATCTAGAATGCAAAATCAGGTGACTAAGATTTGGGTTTGAGGTTATCAGTTACGTAATAGGTAATAGGTATCAGTGGCTACCTACCAATATCCAGGAGCTTGCGTAGGTGACCCATAAGAGGATGCTTCCCCTGCCCACAGAACTCGCCCGCAAAGTCATCCAGATCCAGAGCCCAAACAAAAGCCCCCCCAAACTTGTTGCTTTGCAGATATTGTACCTATGAGGAAAGGAGTGGTAAGAGTAAGAATGTATGATGTGTATAATTGCCTTTATGCCAAAAGCCTTCCTTTATTACTCTGTAAAATTTTAAGTACCTTGATCTCAAAGCTATCCTTGGTGTCAAAGCCAACCCATTCACCACCCTTCACAGCATAAGGTACTCTCTGATCCTCAATCCACTCAAGTTTTGTTCCTTGAAGGAATCCACAGATCTGGGGAAAGTGGTATGTGGTATCAACTAACAGCTTGGTAAAAATGCAACTGAGAACTATTTTATGTTGAACTTTTTGACAATACCTCATAATAGGACCAGAAGCCGGCCTCTCGGGTATAGGGTCCAGCAGAGGCTGGTCCACTGGCTGGAGCTCCCACTCCAGTAGCTGTAGAAGTGAGGCGGAAGGTACGACCATATGTGGCAAATCCCATCCTCAATTTCTCCACAGGGGTACCGTTGTCCCTCCAGTATTTCATTGCATAATCCTTAACAAGAAACAAACATCAGTGTTGTTCAGTTTTGTAATACACAATGAATGCTAGAGGTTTAAACTGTTAAGTTTAGACATTACATTGAGGAAAACAACTTAAAACAAGACATATTTTTGATCCAGAGAATTCTTACAGTGTTGAAGTAAACAAGATCTCCGAAGTCTTGAGATCCCCTATAAAGGGGGCTGTTGTGCCCTGTGAAGCTCTCCCAAGTACCATGGAAGTCATAGGTCATCACATTGATGAAGTCAAGATAGCTAGAGATTCAGTCAAATATTGATTATGAAATTCACAGAGATAGATAGATAGATAGATAGATAGATAGATAGATAGATAGATAGATAGAGAACATAATTCTTTCCTAACTGATATTATTACTTTTTTTATTCTTGCCTACCAGTTGGATACATTTTGCCAATGTATTTCAGTTAGAACTTTAAATCTTACTTTGCAATCTTTGCTATTTCATATCCAGCATCAATTGTCCCTTTGCCAGCAGATACTGCAGCAGTAAGCATGAGTTTAGGCCGTCCAGTAGCTTTAGCTTCTGCCTCATAAGCTTCCACCAGTTCCTGATGAAAATTCCAACCGAAGAAGTGGTTAGACCAGACCAGAAAAAATGAACAAACTCTTTTTAAATCAACTAGTTACATCAGGTAGTTACAGCTTATACAATGTTGGATTACATGGTCAAGTCTACCTTGCACAATAAAGTAAATCTCTGTTTGTCCTCAGGAGGACTACCTCTGGAACCTGGGTATTCCCAATCCAAATCTAGACCATCAAATCCATGTGTCCTTAGGAATGAGATGGATGACTGGATGAACTTTTGACGGTTGGCAGATGAGGAGACCGTAATGGAAAACCTGAGGAAGATTTATTTGTCATGAGTTGCATTGTCTGTTCAAGTTCATCTAATAAATGTTAGACTGTGATATAGTATCAGAGAACTATTATGTATAAATAAAGTGGAAAAAAAAACTTACTGAGTTGAGCCAAAATTCCATCCACCAACAGCCAAAAGAGTTTTAAGGTAGGGGTTACTATAGAGATACAGGAAACATCATAAATACACTCTATCTGGTTTCATGTTGGTATTGTGAATAGTTAGATAATTACCATTACTATTATCATTACATTACATACATGATACATTTTGTCATACGTACGCTTTCTTTAAAGCATTGAAGGATTGGTAGAGGGTTTCATCATTCCATTCATATGTGACAAGTTCATTGGCATGGTTAATCATAGAAAAGGCATAAATCAGATGTGTACACAGGAAGGGGTCTACATTAGCAGGCATGTACTTCCCAGATCCAGGTCGGTATTGAGACCAGTTGGTGAAATAACACGCCAGTTGCCTGGAAGTTGCTGTAAAATGAAGACACCAATATACATAAAACAATGAAGTAACCGCAAAAGAAGTTACAGATAGTGATTTTATTGGGTATTATAAATTTGCATGACTTACCAAAGTGACACAGCACCAGGCACAATCCTACAAAAGCAGAAGTTTTATATCAGTGTAATATATTATACAATCAAATATCAAATTGAAAGCAGTTTTTAAATACCTGCAATAAGTGTGAGCCTGGCCATTTTGATAGCACCTGTTGTGTTTTGTAATTCTTTTGTCAAGGAGAGAGGTTATTTTTAGTCATTTGTTTTGCTATTTAGGAATAGACAAATATAAATTTTTGCCAGACTACTATAAACCCAAAGCACTGAAATCTTACCTGGGGTACTTTCTGCATGAAAGACAAATGTACCTATAGCTCACAGAGCTTAAATAGTCTGGCTGGTGGCTTCACTAATTAGGTAAGAGATGAAAAGTCTATTAGGTCATCCGATAAAGTGTAAAATGTGGACTGATATGACATAGTGTGATGTTGGAACATGTTGGCACAGTGAAGAACTCTGGCCTTTAAAAAAAATGACTATGCTTTTACAGTTCTAGTTCTAGTCAGATTTTTAAAAATGAATCAGAATAACAACTGTGCTTATTTTTGCTCAGTTATTGCTAATAGATAGAACTTTGTGCAGTTCTGTGAGATGTGTGGCATGGTAACATAATTTTGTTTAAAAATAATAGATAGATAGTAGAAAAACAGAATAAATGTTTAGGAGATTTTTGTTTTCTTTTTGTGCAAGTTATTGTTATGGACAACTGAATGTAAAAGCTGCATGTAGAAAAAAAATTGTCAGTGTGCATATGTGTATTCAATGAAATTAACATAAATATCTAAATTTATCTATAGCCAAATTTCCATATTGTTTACCTTAAATTATACAACTTAAATTACCTGGGCTGGTGCTTTTTACATTGTAAATTGACAGTTCACACATGTATTTTATCTGCTAAGCAATAAAAAAGTTCTTGTGTCCTCAGAAACTTTATCTTATCAGGGCACAGTGGTTTTATGAGGCAGCCTTTTGTATCTTAAAAAAACCCCCCACTTTTTTCCACTAATAAATATCTACCATTGGTTATCTTGGGAGGTAGTGACAGCCTCTGAACTAGAGTTTTGTTTTTTAAGATCTAATGGATACAAAGGTCCCTTGCATTTACTGGACACCCCTCTGTATAGAGTTAGTTAGAGAATATGTGACCAGTACCATTTGGCTATACAGCAGAAGCATAGGCCAGAATATATGGGCAAATAGTACTATTGCTGTTATTTTATATATACTTTACATATACTTTTTCATACATCACAATAGAGAATACATATGTTATCTTATAATCTTTGTCAATTAATCCATCCATCCATCCATCTTTTGTACTGCTTATCCTTGATGGTCATGGAGAACCTGGATCCTATCTCAGGGAGCATCGGGCACAAGGCGGGGTACACACTGCCAATCCATTGCAGGGCACAATCACATACACATTCACACACCCATTCATACACCACAGACACTTTGGACATGCCAATCAGCCTACCATGCATGTCTTTGGACTGGGGAGGAAACCAGAGTACCCAGAGGAAATTCCTGCAGAGGGAACATGAAAACTCCGCACACACAGGGAAGCGTCAGGAATCGCCCAATGCTGGCGGCATGAGGCAAACGTGCTAACGACTAAGCCACTGTGCGCCCCTTTTCCACATAATATTTAATTTAAATGAAATATAAACTTAATTGTCATTTACTAAATTGTAATTTTGTAATTTAAATTTAAATATAAACTGCTTTTTAACATTTCATGCACAATAGCTTTTTTGCAGTCAGGTGATTTTGATGACATGCAAAATTCGGGGGGTGGCAGGAAGTGAAAAGCAGAATAGACAAGATGGAGGAAAGTCCGTACTGTACTGGTTTAGACACAATTACAAGAGAAAGGTACAAACAGAAAATCACAAGATATGTTGGATGTGATCCTTATATTATGAAGAGGAGTGATTTCTCTACTGAATTGAAATACTTGCGACACAAAACATAAGCATTTTGAGTTTGTGATAGTGCTTCCTATTTAGAAAATCACTTCCTGCTCTCCATTTGCATTTCGTACCACAGCAACGCAGTGACATGATGTCATGTCGAAACAAGCTATTCTGTGTATGAGAATACTTTTCTTTAATACGAGGAAGCAGAAGTCTATGTGTCTATCTTATCATTATATCAGTAGCAGAGATATTAGAACTATAGATAAAGGTGGTCTCCATTTGAATAGTAATGTCCTCCAAAGTTAGGTCAAAACTCCATACTGACGCCCTGCCTACAGTAGGTTTACAAACATGAGCTATTGAAATGAAAGAGCAGGATCATACAAAGTGGTTATTTAAAATATAATCAAAATTAAATAACTTTTCTCTTGTCTCTTACTGCAGTGAGGCTTCCATAGTCTTTTTTATGTTAGCAGCAAAACGTTCTTGGTTGTCCAAGCCCACCATTCTGAGTTGGTGCAGTAGGACTGTAGCTATTAGATGCAGCAACAAGAGAAATATTTTTCACATGGTACCAGCTCAATACCATGTGCACATAAACTCTTACTCTTAAAGAACACTTTTACACTCTTGCCCATGACTGTTCAAACTGAATATATTTATTTTTGCATCTGGGTTTCTGATGCACAATTGTGGTTTGAATTATGATATGTGTAACCTTTTGACTAATTGGCTGGGGGTATGTTTCTATATCCAGTAATGAATTATGTGGATTGTTGATTCATTCATGTATTAATTCATTAATTTTTAGTTTCTGATTTCTCCAGGTCATGATCATGGTGGATCTGAGGCATTTGACACTGGCTGTAGATTGACTACCCTACATCGGGAGATTTTTTGGAGGTGGGAGGAACCCAGAGAACCAAGTTCAAGTTCAAGTTCAAGTGGTTTTATTGTCATTTCAACCATACACAGCTGGTACAGTACACAGTGAAACGAAACATCTTTCCTCTAGATGACAGAACTAAATGAGATCTGCAAACATTCTACATAAAATGCACGTGGAGACGTGTGCTAAAAACACAGTACAGTACAGTAACTACTAAAACAGGACAATAGGCACAGTAAGTGACAGTGTAGCACCAAACAGTATACACTTTTAGTGTGGAAGTGTCTGATATAACAGGTAGTGCAGAAGATAGGTTACAAGGAGTAACAATATAATTTAAAAATGGTATAAATGTAAACATAACATGCTAAGACTGAGTATTCAGCAAATTAGATTATACCAAATATAGGCATAGCAGTTATTGTGGTAGGAGCCATGTAAAGTGTATAGTAGTGACAAATTAAATACTATATTTTTATAATACAGTAGCAGCAAAAATGTAAGAGAGTCAATGTAGGAATGTGCAAAATATTGCAATTGGAGTAGGATGTTGTTCAGTTCAGTGTGTGTGTGTGTGTGTGTGTGTGTGTGTGTGTGTGTGTGTGCACGTGTGTGTCAGTCCAGTCTCTGAGTATTAAGGAGTCTGATGGCTTGGGGAAGAAGCTGTTACACAGTCTGGCCGTGAGGGCCTGAATGCTTCGGTACCTTTTTCCAGATGGCAGGAGGCTGAAGAGTGTGTGTGAGTGGAGTGTGGGGTCATCCACAATGCTAGTGGCTTTACAGATGCAGCATGTGGTGTAAATGTCTGTGATGGAGGGGAGAGACCCTGATGTTCTTCTCAGCTGTCTTCACTATCTGCTGCAGGATCTTGAGATCCAATGAGGTGCAAATTCCGAACCAGACAGTGATGCATCTGCTCAAGATGCTCTCAATAGTTCCTCTGTAGAATGTTGTGAGGATGGGGGGTGGGAGATGGGCTTTCTTCAGCCTTCATAGAAAGTAGAAACGCTGCTGGACTTTCTTGGTTATGGAGCTGGAGTTGAGGGACCAGGAGTACACCAAGGAATTTAATGCTCTGACGATCTCCACGGAGGAGCCATTGATGTTCAGTGGAGAGTGGTCACTCCGTGCTCTCCTGAAGTCAACAACCATCTCTTTTGTTTTGTCCACATTCAGAGACAGGTTGTTGGCTCTGCACAAGTCCGTTAGTCGCTGCACCTCCTCTGTGTATGCTGACTCGTTCTTGCTGATGAGACCCACCACGGTCATCGGCGAACTTGATGATGTGATTGGAGCCGTGCATTGCTGCACAGTCGTGAGTCAGCAGAGTGAACAGCAGTGGATTCTGCTGATTGCAGGAGGAGGGGTGGTCTTCCTCGCAGCCACGTCATTCTGTGCCTCAAACCGAGCATAGAAGTTCAGCGCATCTGGAAGGGAGGCATCACTGTCAGAGGTGGGTGATGTTGTCCTGTAGTTGCTGATTGCCTGAATGCCCTGCCACATGCACCACGTGTCGCTGCTATCTGTGAAGTGACTGTGGATTTTCTGGGGTGTGTGCGCTTTGCCTCTCTGATGGCCTGGGACAGTTTGGTCCTCACTGTTCTTAAGGCCACCTTGTCACCTGCCCTGAAGGCGGAGTCGTGGGTCCTCAGTAGTGCTCGGACCTCCGCAGTCATCTACGGCTTCTGGCTGGAGCGTGTGGTGATGGTCTTGGAGACGGTGACGTCATCAGTGCACTTGCTGATGTAGCTGATCACTGACGCTGTCTATTCCTCCAAGTTGGTGGAGTTGCTGTCAGTTGCAGCCTCCCTGAACATGTCCCAGTCAGTGTGCTCAAAACAGTCCTGAAGAGCAGAGATGGCTCCTGCAGCCATTTCACCTGCTTCAAACCCGGTTTGGAGCATCTGACGAGTGATCTGTATGCAGGAATTAGCATAACAGAGATGTGGTCTGTGTAGCCAAAACAAAGATGCAGCGGTCTTTAAATTCATGCTATTTTGCCTGCTTGAGTTGGATGTAATCTAGTTTATTGTCCAGGGAGCAGACATTGGAGAGCGGATGGACTGGAAAGCCGGACGGCTAGGGTTTGCTTTTAGCCTAGCATGGACCCCCGCCCTATTCCCACGCTTCCGCTTCCTCGCACACCACTTTCGACGTCCCCTCCCATAGCCACCTGCATCAGGCGACACCAAGGACTGGAGGCCTGGTCTCCGCAGCAAGCCGAGATCACATAGCTTCTCCAGCAGATCATCATGCGGGTTGAATGTTGCATGTTTTCTGTATTTTATCAGTGTCTGGCAATGGTAAACATGAACACCGGTTTCTCTGTTGTCCATGTGCTGTAAAAAAAAAAAAAAAAGGGCTACAAGTCAAAAATAGCACCACTTTCGATCTGGAGAGGCCGTTGCATGCTACTGCCAAGCTGCCATCTTGGAATTTGGAACCTGGAAGAAACCTAAGCAGACACAGGGAGAACATGTGAAATTCCACACAGGCAGTAATCTTAATAGCTCAAGATTGACCCGGGTGGTAATGGTGTGGTAATGTGGTAATGCTGCTCGCTGTGCCACTGCAACTCTCACCATGTGTCTTTGAATATGCATAGATTATTTTCTGATTTATCTTTCTGTCTGTACTCATTAACTACATTAACACTTAACATGAACTTTCAATTTCTATATGCTTTTAGATATTTGCTATATCAAAGGAAACCTTATCACACCACATGGTCTGTCAGCCATTCATGACATAGTGTTGATCAGATATGCTAATCTGTGAATCCATTTGTAATATGTGCCAGTATCTTTATATATTGGACAGAACTATCCTTAGAGGGGTTAAGGTACAGTTAAGTAGATTCCACATTTGAGCTACATTTAAGAGGAGCATATATGAACCAGTTTGTTACTCCATTTTATTACAGATATTGTTTCTGCTGTTAGTTATTTTCAGTTATTTTATCAATTTGTATTGAACTGCTTGCTCTACAAATGAAATTGTGATTTGAGATATAAATAATGGTTCCCTTGACTTAAATAATTACATTAAATTCAGTCGAATTTATGGGCAGCAGGTAGCATTGCCACTTTAAGCTTGGTATTAAGCTTGCTACCTGGCTTGGTATTGAGCTCTATTTATTCTCTGTGTGACAGAGCTGAACAATCTTTAATTTTCCACCTACTGCATGGAGCCAAAAGATATTTTTGTGACATTTGAGCTCGAAATGGAAATCGTATGTTGTTAACTGACCAGTACTGAAAAGCTTTGTCTGAACGAGGCAGTGTGGTTTCATCAAGGTATGTTTCCAACTGTATGGCATCAGCTACTGGAACACTGCTCAGTGATACAGATGCATGCTCATCTGCAATTTCATCAAACATGCTATCCAGACTGCTACTGGGATGGTCCTTGCAAGGCATTCCAGTAGGCAGTTCCTCCTGCTCCTTGAGTTTGGCTGCCTCTCCAGCAGACATTTTCTGTAGCTCCAGAATCACAATTTCTTTGGGCTCCTTGGCTCTGTCAGTTGCACAATAGGCTTTATGTTAAATTATTTTAGTTCATAACAATGACGTAAAAGTAAAAGTTAAAAGGAAAATTAGTGAACTGACATCCATATTTAAATCTGTAATTCATCAGTAATAAAGTGTTATAATAATGTTAATAAACGACCACAAAAGTGCATATTTCTACGTTTTAATATGTTATTGTTAGAACAGAGAATCTAAGCAGGATTCAAGTGCAGGTGATCGTGTAGTTTATTAAATAAGCAGACAAATCCAAATCGTAAATCAAACTCGTGGTCAAAGTTATCCAAAATGTGAGCAAAGGCAAAGATCAAAACCAGGGAACACAGAGCAAAATAAATGGCTTGGTAATAACTGACCACAAAGTAAGCTGAGCAATTACTTCGTGGTGAGGCTGTAACAGAAGGAGGCTTATAAAGGTGCACAGTGATGAGTAAGTGATTGTAAACAGGTGTGTGTCATTAAATGTCTGGCGAATGTGAGAATGGAAGTGTATGTGTGTTGTGGGAAGTGGAGTCCGGGGTGGCAATATTTGTAGACCACTGTGTATGGAAATGGAGTCCATGTTATAATGAATCTAAATGAATTACAATACATATATTAGACTATTTAGTGACCTTGGATCTAGTATAGTTGCAATGCAGTAGAGCGGGTTTTGCTCCACATTGAAAAAGTGTCTTCTTTTTTTTTTGCATCCGACTGCCACAGCATCAGCAATGCTTCACTGTGATAGAAGACCCTCCGACACAACCAGCTGGAGTGTGTGAGCAACACACGAAAGGCTTGGCAGTCCAGCACCATCAGTCCCCTTTATCATATTTTTGGCATTATCACAGAGTACAACATGTACAAAACTTTTTGGAATGGACCAAGTTTCAATCATTTCCTCAAATACACTTGCTATTGCCTGGCCTGTATGTGAGCCACGAAACTGCTTTGCTTGTTGACTGCTTTGCAGTCTGTTTGATTGTGAAATCCCCATCTATCCATTGTACAGTTAAGCTGATGAGAGACATTGGACACACGCTGCTAGTCCAAATATCAGTGGTAAAGCTGACTGCAGGTATGCCATGAAACAAGCTCATGATATGCTTTTTCACCAAGTCTGTGACATGATAATGTCTGGGAATGTCATAATTGGGCTCCAAAATATTAAAAAGTCATTGAAATCCTACGTTATGAATGACTGACAGTGGTTGATCGTCAAGAACAATATACTGGGTGAGTGCCGCTGTTATTTTCACTGCCCTGGGGTTATCTGACAACATTTTTTCTCACCTTGCTAATGTTTGTTGTGAAGTTGGTTGTTGCATGCTGCAGCTAGCACTAAATTCGTCATGCTCTCTTTTATGTTTAGCCTTCAGATGTTTCATTAAGTTGCTTGTATTGTATGAACTTTTTTGTACCTCCTCTCGATGTTTTGGCAGAATACAGTTTGCAGTCTGCTATGCTTTGATTTGTGTCATTAATCTTGAAGTACATCCAAACCATGGACATTTTGTGCTCTGCTTCTGCTGTTTCTTTGTGCAGCAATGTCTGTGCAATGAGTGCTGTACGTACACTACATTGCGTGGTATTGGTTTTTGGTATCGAAACACTTTTTCCAAGTACGAGTGCCAGTTCATGAGCACTGTATCGGATCGATACCAATACCAGTATTGGTATCAATACATCCCTAAAGTCCATAGCTTTGTAAAAACAAAAACCAATTAAAAGCCTTGATTTGATCATAGCTGTTACCATTTCAACATTACGTTAACTTTTTTGTTCAATTTTATCTCTTCTACTAATGTAAATAGCCATTTTGGCTTTTCCCAAAATAAAAATCCAATAAACAACACTTGTATTTTAATTTTTGTCCACATTTCAAACCTAAAATAAAAGTTTGCACAAAACACTCCTCATTAAAACAATTAAAAAGATTTTGCAAAACATTAAATAAAGGCTTAAGCCTTGGAAAGTGCATAAATGTGTGAAAAATAGTCTCCCTCTGACAACAAAAGGGACATTCTTAGCCAACATTTGGCTTTAAAACAGAAATAAAAGCATTAACAGCAATAATGAAATGCAGAATTCTCCATTGTACGTCTCCAGCTCTTTGAGTTAACTGTGGCTTGTAAAGTGCTTTCCATTCTAGTCTGACATTTTTACCCATCTCAGAAACAACACACCATGGTGTATCAACTGTTTTATATAATCCCTTTTTGTAAAAGATTTTACACAAGCTTTATACAACTTTGTACCACTACTTACATGCAAATTCATATCTGTCAACTTTTCAGACTCCAATAAAATTCATATGTATTCAGATAACTTTGGTGAAAGAAACAGATTTGGAAACAAGTCTTTTTCATTAGGAATAAACTCTCCCTCACAGTAACCTTGAAGCATTTTGGTTTCTTCTGTTGTAAAAGCCGATTGCTATTTCAGTAGTACTTGTGCAACAAATGTAACAGATTTAACTCTTAAAAAGCCACTACATCTTCAACTCTTCCAAAACTTGGGCCAGCCAATTTTATTAAACACCCAAGTGTTATGATATTGGATCTAATGAACGCTGTAATTAGATGTCCCACATGCACCTGAAATGTCCAAATGTAGACTTAGTCCTTTTCACGTGAAAAAGGGCCCATATTTAAAAAAAAAAGATTACTGTAGAACTCCGACATCCTGGATATATTGATTTTTCTGCGATCTGACAAGAACAAAGATTTATCCAAGCATAGTCCTTCAACAGTCTTTAAAACAGTACTGGCCACTGTTTTCCAACTTAAGTTCTCTGGACCAGTGAGAAATTGCTGTATAAATTGTAGTTGAAAAGCTGCTTTGCAAATGTACAAGTCCTTGTCCTCCTTCCTTTTGGTAGATACAGTACATTATGTGGTACCCAATGCATTTTAACCAACACCTATTAGAACAGATTGAATTTTGCAAGTAAACCTGGTGGTGGATTAATACAAGCCAGGTAATGCCATAAAAGAGAGGCCACCAAATTATTAATAATGAGAATGCGTCCCCTGTGTGATAATAAAGCGTTCTTTTTTTCTGAACTGAAGAAGAATTTTGATGGTACATCCATTTGGGCTATATATATATATATATATCTGCACACAAAAAAGGAATTCAATATGTGTTTGATTTCCACTTGATTCTGCTACATCTTGGAATTTCAGAAATACATCTTCTTAAACATTTATGGATTTAATTATATATTTCGTGACATTGTGAGTGTACTGTTGACCTAGTTGGCTTGAATCTTTATAAGTCTACCTTTCACAGCCCCTTCCATCTTAAAATAACAAGTGAATAAAATGTTAACACCTCCACTAAGTGAGATTTTATGACTTAGAAAGAAAGATCTCTAAATTCTTTAGCCCATTCAACAGCATTTGTGTCATTGCTATGTGATTCCTGTGCAAATAAAACATCAAGTTGTTTCTGTTTCATGATTATATATCATATATCGCTGTATGTTTTACACAATCTCTAGCTACATTCACATTTAAGGATGCAATCCTAATGTCACTCATGAAAAAAATAAAAATAAACTTAAACCATAAAGAAAAAGCAGCCAATAAGGCCAATAAAATTAAGCCAGTTTACTGCCATCATTACTCAGTTGGTTTTGAAAGTTCTGAGACAAATTTTTTCAACAATGAAAAAAAAAAAAGAAGCTATATAGTGTAGAAAGCAACACTGAAAGAATTAATTGGATCATTTTGAATATATGCTTGCATTTCAGTGTCGTAAAACAAACAAACTAGCCACAATAATAAACATAATAAATACACTTGTATAGTAATTCGTGTGTCATTCTGAATCTGGTGCTTTCCAAGGACACCTTGTTTATGTGTGTAGGCAGAAGGATTTATTAGCAGTGAGCTAATAAAGTATAAAAAATATTTCGGGTATGACACTTATGCACTCTCACTAAAATGGTAGGTGTTTGCATCTTCATCGTCGGCAAGACGATGAAGTACATGAGCGCCACCAAGTCGTACTTTTATGTAACTTTAATAATAATAATAATAATAAAGAGGCTCCTGGCACATGAACAAAAGCACGAATCTCATTGGCTGGAAAGTTTTTGATACAGCCTGTCAAAAAAAAGAAACAAAAAATGACCCCCTCGACATGAAAAAAATTTGACGCTTTGACGCCAAGCATTTTTTATGTGTGAACACCTCCACTGACAGCCACTGGGGCGTTAAACGGACTGTTTTTCGCCCTGCGAAAATCGTCCCGGTGTGAACAGGGCTTAAGGCTGTCTGCTAAATGCTGCAAATGTAACTACTTTGATAGAAATAGAGCAGATGTCATTCTACATGTTTTGTTTCACAGGAAGATAGTAGGAGGAGTTCAGGTATTGTTATGTACAAATCTAAAGTTGCTCAAGTATTCGAAAATAATTAAAAATATTATAAATGAACTAAATCAGACCAAGGTACTGTGTTTCATCATTTCAGATTTGTGTCAGAAGTATAGCTGAGTTTCACAAGTAACTGAAAATGGTTAAAACTAGTAAGCCTGAAGTAGTATGGTTTGGCCCAGTGGATTGTGGCTGTGTTTTAAAGTAGTTTAAGTGTTATCTAAGTTTAAAATCATTGAACTGTTGTTTTGTGTAAGCATTTAATAATAGAGGATCTGATTGTTAAATAGATCACCAAGCACGATTCACAGGCTTTGTATGATTAGATTGCGAATGATGTGGATGAGCTCTGCCAGTAGGCCATGTCCAGATTTGAAAATGATCACAAAATGGTGATAAATAAGAAGGGAATGTTGTATGTTGTTAATGTGCTTCATGGAATTGTTGCTGCATATAAAGTTCCTAAGAAGAGGTTAAAAGAAGTGAAGGGAGAGACAGAGAGAGAGAGAGAGAGAGAGAGAGAGAGAGAGAGAGAGAGAGAGAGAGAGAGAGAGAGAGAGAGTTTATTATTGTACAAGGTGTATGGACAGTGATAGCACTTCAAAGAGAACACACACACACACACACACACACACACACACACACACACATACACACACACACACACAGGTCACCTGAACATGGCACCTAAAAAGTGTGTTTTGTCTTTGATTTTACCTTGTGTTTTAGGGTTTTGTGTTTTGTGTTTAACTGTCATTATATGTGTCTTATATGTTTTTGAATCATGGTGTCAGTTTAATTGGTACACAACTCTTTCTGAAAGTGATGATTCTGGATCTCTCTCTTCCTAACCCAAAGTTTATTCGCTTTTGTTCCAAATTTTAAATGGACACTGGTAACAGATACCAATTTGTCACAACCTGTAGATTCAATGACAGGAAAGACTCCCTGTGGCTTATTGCAATAGAGAGGTGTTACGATTTTATGTGATACTTTATAGCCAAAAAGCACCAAATGGAGTATATACAGTGGGGGAAATAAGTATTGGATGCATCAAAAAAATGTTCATTAAATATATTTACCAGCAACTCCATTTCCCAGGAGGCACCACTAACTACAAACATGGCCGCTGAAGACTACACTTCCCACAAACGCACATGTTCGCCTTCACCGGAGAACTAACAACACACACCTGCACCCAATCTCAGACACAGCACATACACAGTATTTAAAGGACTTTGTGAAATCTCAGATTTTGTGAAGTAAACATCTTACTTGTCTCTTAATTGTCTCTGTCATTATCCAAGCCTTATACTCATGTTTTGCCAAAGTGATATTTGACCATTGTTTACATTCTTGACCTCGATTCTCTGCCTTGCCTAGTTTTGTCTGTTTGCCTGATTGCCCAACCTCTGCCTGTTTATTGAACACGGATTTTGTCTTACCCTTTGGAATTGTTATTTAATCTGCCTACCTGCACTTGCTTCCGTCTCTCCCTCCATTTCGTGACAGGCTATTCACATGAAATTTTCACCAGACATCAGTATTAACTCAAGAAATGTGGAAATATAAAGAATTCACAACATTATAGTCATAAATAAAGTTATGTGCAATAAAGTGGAATGACACAGGAAAAAAGTATTGAACACGCTAAGAAAAAGCAATTATCCAAAGCAAGGTAAGGCAAGGGACCAGCTGAAATCCGTAAATAATTATACCTGCTATCTGTGCAAATTAATATCAGCTGAGTTAGTAAATTGATGGTCTATAAAAAGGCTTTTCATTACCAAGGTGTCACACAAGAAACATCTCATGGTGCTTCAGTAAGCACCACTGGGGCCATTATCTGCAAGTAGAAGCAACATCACTCAGTCATCAACCAGCCATGTACAGGAGCTCCTCACAAGGTTTCTGACCAGGGAGTCAGAAGAATAGTCAGAAGAGTAGCCCAAGAGTCAAGGACTACTCAGAAAGAGCTCCAGAAACACTTGGAGGCAGCAGGTGACATTATCACAGAGAAAACAATAGGCAATGCACTCCACTGCTCACGCTCACCCCACAAGACTCCATTACTAAACAAAAGGCATGTCAAATCTCTTTTAAAGTTTGCTACAACTCATTTGGACAAGCCTATGAAATACTGGGAGAGTGTAGTCTGGTCAGACAAGAGCAAAATTGAACTTTTTGGCTGTCATACTACACACCATGTTTGGAGAAGAAATGGCACTGCACATCACCCTAAAAACACTACACCAACAGTGAAGTTTGGAGGTGGAAGCATCATGGTTGGGGCTGGTTTTCATCACATGGTACTGACAGACTACGTACAAGTAAAGGAACGATGAATGGAGCCATTTACCGGAAGATTCTTGAGAAGAATCTGCTGCCATCCACCAGGATGATGAAGATGAGACGTTTGTGGACCTTCCAGCAGGACAACAATCCAAAGCAAACAGCAAAGGAAACTCTCAATTGGTTTCAGAGAAAAAAATCAAGGCGTTAGAATGGCCCAGTCAATCACCTGACTCGAATCCTATTGAACAAGATTTAAAGACAATATGTTTAGAAGAATGGGCCAAAAACACACCTGAATACTGCGGCCCATTCATTTCTTCATACAGGAAGCATCTTGAATCTGTCATTACAAACAAACACTTCTCCACTAAATATTAAATAAATTTCAGTTAGCGTGTTCAATACTTTTTCCCTGTGTCATTCCACATTATTAAACATAACTTTATTTATGGACTTTAATGTTGTGAATTCTTTATATTTCCAGATTTCTTGAGTTAATACTGATGTCTGGTGAAAATTCCATGTAAATAGCCTCATAGGAAATATATTTACTGAAAAAAATGTTGATGCATCCAATACATATTTCCTCCACTGTATACATAATTATAGAGTCTGAAGATGTCCCTTGCAGACATTTTAATATACTTTTTATCATGTTATTCTAAGTTAATAAAACATGACCTCTTAACATAAATAAAATGATTCTTCATGTTTATTATAGAATTATTATCATTGAACCAAGCACATGAGGCTTCAGGCTAAAAACTGTTATGTAACTGTCATATTTACTGTTATTATCATTATTAGTATTGTTGGAGTTTTAATAAAAATCTATATTGGTCATTTTCACTCGAACAGAGAGCAGAAGTTAAAAAGGCTGAACCATAAGACACTCTTATTTTTTATACTTATGTTTGTATTTATTAACTAAACTAATAGTAACTAATAGCACATGCTTTAATATCTAAACACAAGAGATTTGCTATCTTAAATGAATTGTTATTGCTCCAGCAATTTCCAAGTTCAATATTAATAACACGAGGTCCTAAGGTAATTGATATTGCATAATGTAATCACATCTTATCTTGTACTTTGAAGAATCTAGAGTATGGCATTTTCCTATTTAGAGTCACAATAAGTACATATCGTTATATACGGTTTGTAGAAATAATCATCCCAACATTATAGTTTACAATCTAGTAGCATAAATTAAACACATATTTTTCATACCAAGCAGTAAAACATTTTTTTTTTTTTTTTTTTTTAAATATATATTAGAATCCTTATCTTTGCAGGTTTATCAGACAGATTATTGATGAATAAACCAATAAATTTATTATCTTTGGTTATCTTGGCAGGGAGTGACATTTGTGAAGCTGTGTTTTTATTTTCAAAGGGTTTAGTGTGTGTGTGTGTGTGTGTGTGTGTGTGTGTGTGTGTGTGTGTGTGTGTGTGTGTGTGTGAACAATTTTCTTAGCCTTACCACTATACCTCTAACATTTAGCTACAATTTACCTTTGACATTTACTCTCTCAAAGTGATCTATTTCTCAAACATTTATGGAAAATTATTTAACATTACATTAAATGCTCCCACTTGTAACACTTTTACCTTTTAAATTAACACAGAAATGTTTCATAAACAAAATGTTCACACATTTTGAAAATCAAAAGAAATCTTTTGCAATATGAATATGAGAGCATTTCATGAGTGAGAGGTAAAAATGCTTAAATGTGAGAGCACTTTAGGTTCTTGTGAGAGGTGTATTTTTGAATTATTGTTAATGATAACCTTTGCCTTGAAAATAACAAACAACATGAATGACAACAGAAAACAAATAGATATTCACCAACTACCAGTGTAGCAGACGTGGTTTGTGGAAAATGCTTAGATTGCTCTTTGCAATAAATAATATTTGTTTTGTTGTTTTGTGTTATTTTAAAGACACAGTTTAAACAAAGGCAATTCACATTGTAGCATTTCACAGCTCCAGGGTCCACGGTTTGAGTTCAGGTTATTGTCTGTGCAGAGTTTCTGAACATGTTTTCCCCACGCTGGCATGGGTTTCCTTGCACCTCCCAAAAACATGCCAGTAGGTGGATTGGCTAAGATAAATTGTTCCTAGATGTGAATGTATGCATGCATGGTGCCCTGGTGGACTGGTGTCCCATCCAATGTGTATTCCTGCCTCACACCCAGTGTTCTGTCTCCATATACATTTAATTTTAATATGACAGGTAAAAATGTCTGTTTATGAAGGAAAAGGGAAAAAAATATATTAGCATTTTCTATAAATGAAAATATAGGATCAAATCATGTTTGATGTACGAAAACAAATTATGTTAATGTAACTCAGTTGAATCACATGGAACCGATGTACGAATTTGAATTTAGTAAATTCAGTGAGCTTTTTTTCAGTGTGTGGACTTTTGTGTTCACTTTAAACCAGTTTTTAAATAATAAAACGTTTAATCTAAGAAAAGAACAAAAGTTTCCATTGGTAAGAAAGATGAAGATGGAATTCATTCAACGTTACTTTGGCGATCTTTCTACAGTGAAAAACCCCCTGTTCATTTAAAACATTAAACTGAGCTGAGCCTTGAACTCCAGTCACTGGCGTATTAAATCCTGCATGTTACCCTTGTGCCATTCTAGTACACAGCATATAGCTACATTAATTTATATACTATAGTTACCTATACCATGTGACTCAACCACACTCATCTTGTAATTAGAAACTTGTGTAAATTAGGCTTATCATAAGTTTTGATGAGAAACGTTATATTTTTATGTAAACCATACGTAAGATTTTTTCTTAAATCTAACCGACCTCACATTCCATTTTTTTTCAGGCTCGACAACATTTAATGTGCTCTGCTGCTTGTTGCAAAATGGTTCTGAGAGAGGTTCACAGATCCGCGGGCCAAGCACAAGCAGATCATGGCCTTCGGTACAAGAAACAGCACTGTTTGGTTAGTAAAATAATATATGTGTATATAGTATAGGTCCAGGCAGAACTACTGCATCTACTAGCAAGCCATGTTGATTCAAATGAAACATGACTGCCCCCTACTGGTCTTCTATTTACTGTGCCCACAGCATGCGCGCGGTACCACACAATACTGCATGAAATCGTAGGATCGTTTCCTCTGTCACGCATTTTCAATTGCCACATCTGTAGAATACAGGAGCAAGGCTATTGGAAACATGCTGCTTTCATCAAACCACCAAACATAGAGAGACCTTATCGTGTGTGTACTGCTGATGGACAGGAATATCGGAGAAACAGATGCCATCTATTGGATACTAAAGAACATAGCAACACCAGTACAAGTGAAGTCCTGAGACATGAGGATGATGAATCCTGCACAATAACATCACACACACACTTGAACACACTGATGAAACTTCTCAACCTGCCATTCACTGAACCAGGTATGGTCGTCAGATAAAACCTAGTGTAATTCTAGACCTGTGAATGTACAAGGGTGTAGGTGGCTCGCTGCCCTTAATAATAAAACGAAACAATGTAAAAACATTGTCAGTGTTTCATACTATTTAAAATTTGAATGAGTATTAATTTCAAGGATATTTCAATATCTCACAGCATATGAATATGTTTCAGTTGGATAGTCTATTAAAACACAAGTTATGTAACAATGTCTGAAACAAACTTTTGCTTTCTCTGAATATATAAACAGTACCTTGTTTATTCAAAAGAAAGAGGATGTAATATTTTTAAATAATATGATGACGTTAGCCAATAGCCAATCATCTGTCAGAGACAATGCATGTTTTATAGGTCGATACACCTGTCAGTGTGACATGCAAGCAGTTCAGAGTGCAGCAGTGCATGCCATGATGTCGCTCAGAGAGCACGTATTATATGTATGCAAGTGAGTCGATATATTAAAGTTTTGTTTTGTGTGTATTTTAGTGGGATACATTTCATTCGAGACCACAAACATTTCACTCATCACATTGTACAAGCCCCTAAAGCATGTAGCATGTAGGAATGTATACTGTGTGTGTAAAAATAATGTCTTTCTTCTTCTACTTTTTGTATAGCACTTTTAACAATGGACATTGTAAATTGATCATAATCGTCTAATGAGCAAGCCAGAGGCAACGGTGGCAAGAGAAAACTTGCTGAGACTCCCTGAATATGAAGATGCATGATGCAAAAAACTATGCAGTTGATTGAGTAAATCATCAAATACCTTGTCTTTATACATTTTTGTTTAAATACAAGTCAAAGTACATTTACAAATCACTCTTTTGAAAATTTTAATCACCATTTTCCATACAGTCCCAACTTTTTCAGAATTGGGTTGTACATAATTTTATACTTAGCCTTCTTCTTATATTTATATCCTTAAATAATTTATTATATTTAATTGTTTATTATATATTGAAAAGGGACTGATTTTGAATTACCTATCTTCTTCCATATTTGTGTCAGTGAAAAATATGCTACTGTTAATTTTAGCACCAGTAATGCAAATATAATATATTGAACATATTTTATAATATATTGTATGTATTATATGATAAATATTATAGCTTTTATATAGATGCATTTATTTTGCATTTATTTTTTTTTTCTTTTCTGATGCTTCTGATTATGTCATTTTTCAAATTGGTAGAACTTTTTTTTTTATTGTTTTACATGATATTACCTTGTGCTGTTTTACACTGTGAAAAGCATCTACATTGAAGAACCTTGTTGATTTAGGAAGTAATGTCACAAAAAGTCATACCTCACACAAGATAAATTCAATACAAATAATCTTTTTCAGTTGTATCTCTATTCTTTTATTTGACAAAATTTACAACTTGCTCATGAAAGTAAACAAATGCAATTAAACTGAGTTCTTTTTGTCTCTAACACTTGATATTAACCAGAAACAGGAAAACAAGAGTCCTATAGTTTGTATTTGTGACTGCCCAAACAAAGTTAAGTGATAAGTGATAGTCAATAGTGTTACCAAACTGATAGAGTTTATAGTATATAAACTGAAACACATGGAAATGATTGTGTGGAGAAGCATGGCGTTGATTTTATTGAATATTTTGACATATGTCTTCTGGCTTCTTATGGCCAGTTGCAGCATTTGCAGGCATCAACATAGACCAGGCCTGGTTGGCACCGGTGCAAGTAGGTGTTCCCACGGAAGCACTGGAAGTAGGTGGTGGCATCAGTAGGGTTTGGGTACAAACCATCAGGTTTTCCAGTGCAAAAGGTGGCAATAGGGTCTGGGGTAGTGGTTGGGGGACGTGTGGTGGTTGGCTTGGGAGGGAAACCTATAAGAGTTATACAATATTATGTAACAGCTTAAGAATGGCAAAACACCTTCTCAAATGATTTCAGTTTTGCCATTTTGACTTTTAGGCCATAAACTAAAAACATGTAGTCAAATAAATTTAAATGAAACCTGCATATTGAGCTAGCATTTATTTACCCAGGGCGTTGCGTAGGTGGTTAACAAGAGGGTAATCTCCCTCTGCGCAGAAATGTCCTCCAAAGTCATCTAGGTCAAGGGTCCATACTGATGCCCCACCTAGGTTCATGGATGTGAGCCACTGAACCTAAAAGAAAATGATTAAACAATGGAGTGTATAAAACATAAATATATGTGTAGTTGTGGAAAGTAATTTGTGGAAATTTTTCAGTTCAGTTTTATTTACCTTGGCAGCAAAACTTTCGTGGTTGTCATAGCCCACCCAAGCTGATCCGTGAGTGGCAAATGGAACGCTCTGCTCAGTGATCCATCCTACCTTGGCCGCTGATGCAAAAGTACAGACCTATGGGGGAAAAAACCTTAACCATTATTTTATATTATATTATTATTTATATTTTATTTTTTATTACCACTTTATGCTTATAGTTTTTCATAATTGAATTACTTTAAAACTAGAGATCACCTCATAATAGGACCAGTAGCCAGCATCACGTGTGTAAGGGCCAGCATCAGCTGGGCCATTGGTTGGTGCACCAAGGCCTGTTGAGGTGGTGGTAAGGCGGAAAGTGCGTCCATATGTGGGGAAACCTAGAAGCAGCTTTTCAGCTGGAGCCCCTTTGCTCATCCAGTAAGACACAGTAGCATTCTGAACAAAGTGAGGATAGAGTTAGTTCAGACCCAAAAGAAGAGTCAAATTTTATGTTGATCATATTTAAGTGGATCATAAGGTTTGTCTCTTACAATGTTGTGTTGGGTGTGGGTTCCTTGATCAAAAGAACTCTTGAAAAGAGGACTGTTGTGACCTGTAACCTTCTCCCATGAACCATGGTAGTCATAAGTCATGATGCTGAGAAAGTCTACTTCACTGCAACAACAAAACATAATGAACAACCTTTTATTATAACCTCTGTTTTCCTAAGCTATTGAAGAGGTCTCATGTATCTCTGGAATACCTTGTTATTTCAGGGACTTCATAAGCTGCATCAATGGTTGGCTTAAGGGCTCCTGCTTTGATGGAAAGCAGCAGCTGGGTCAGCCTGGTGTCTATGGCTTCCTGTTTAATGGCTTGCTTCAGCTCCTGCAGAGTACAAGGTTTAACAATACAAATAACATCAAATCATTGGCAAGCACCTGACAATTCCATGTACTATATATTAGAGTCATCTATCAGTAATCATTCAGCTCCATATACATTCTGCTCACCTTTATCAGTGCAGCAAAGTTCTGCTTGTCCTCAGCAGGACTACCATTCTGTGCGGGGAACTCCCAGGCCAGATCTAGGCCATCAAAACCATGAGCCCGGAGGAAAAGCAGAGCAGAATGAATGAAGATCCTACGATTTCCTGGAGTGGCCACCATATTACTATACCTGCAACAGAACAGGTGATCTCTTTTTATTTATTAAAAAATATTGAGACTGTCCAACGAAAGGCTGTTCCATTTGTTTAAGCATGTTAACATTCAAGAAATTTCCCCCAATTTGGTGACCTGCCAATTCCCACCCACCATCCAGTTCTCCCCTATCATATGACAGTTAGTAACCTGTGAGGGTGAAGGCAAACACATGCTTCCTCGAAGACACAAGAACCCAGCCAACCTGCTGCTCATGTCACAGGGCAGCATAACACAAAGCAAAGTGCTGTCAACCCTCTTCTGCATAGCCAAGCTCACAGATGCCCACAATTGGCTAGTTTTGCTGTGATGGAAAGAGATATGCCATCCCTCCCACCCCAAGAGCACAGGCCGAGATATGGAAAGCCATTGCTTTTGAAAGCTTCATGTATGTAAATAATGTTCAGTTTCATGATCATAGCATGGATGAAAAGCTGTGATTGCTGGTTGGTTGTCGTTTCACAAGAGGGTACCTACTGGTTGATACCATTGTACAAGCCTCCAACTGACAGCAGTGTCTTCAAAGCAGGGTTTCTGCAAAGGAAAGAAATAGCAAATAACAAATGTATTACATTAATAATATATACCATTTTGTTGCATGTCACTGTTCTCTGTTGCATAAAGCATACTGTCTGATTAATTGCAGTTATGATTAGCCTATTAAAGAAATATTAAAAATTATTGCACAACGATGTTTAGTCTCACTTACATATTTTTCAGGCTGTTCAGTTTCATGTACATCTCCTCATCATTCCATTCAATAGTTGTAAGCCGATAGTCTGGGCCGATAGTTGCCAGTGCATAGATGACATGTGTGCAGAGGAAGGGATCAACGTTGTCAGGAGTGAAACGGCCACTGGCAGGCCTGTACTGGGACCAGTTACTGAAGTAGCACACCAGCTTTGTAGAATAGGCTGTGAGAGGAACAGTTATTTCTGTAATGGTCTTTGTAATCTTAAAACACGTCAAGAACACAGATGTCTTTCAAACTTACTCATACATGAACACACAAATTTAATGGCCCATATTCTTCAAAGCTGCATATGGATAAATCTGAAACTTACATTTTTAACAACCTGAAAAATGCTTAATTTGTAGTGAAATAATCAAAATCTATATCACAAATGATAATAGCAAGTATATTAAGCAGAGCAGCATTATTATTAATAAGCAAATAATATGAATAATTGCTGGAATATGCAGAAACCTCATATTAATATATAGGAAATAATTTATCTGATGTTTCATAAATGTTTAATAATGTTTAATGTTTATCATTTAACAGCAGATGGGCAGGAAAAATAGGCAGAAAATCTCAAGGTCAAAAATGAAAACGTAAGCAGGAAAAAGTATATTCTACTTTACTTATTTTACTTTATCATTTACTTCAGTAAGAATACATTCTATTTCAATAATTGAGTACAGAACAAATCTTACAAAAACCAACTCTAAAATAATCAACAAAAACATAATTATAAATCAAATTCACATGGGTTGCTATATAAAAACAAAACACATGTCCATAATTGAATTTTTATCTACAGTGACCTTGGACAAAATCGCTTCTATCTCTTCTAAGATTAATTAAAATGTATTTTCCCTTCTCCATTTTGGAAGATTTTCCTCAGATCTGTTTATGCTTAAGGATTTGTGGGTGGGGGCTTGATTCCACATAGATTAAGCTGATTCATTATTTCCACTCATTTTTAAGTTTTATGATAATCTCAGGTATCAGACATAGATCTGTTCATATACATTAAATCTGTGCTTGTTTCTACACAACTTTGATGAATAAATGCCAGTTTAAGTTATTAACCTAAGCACCAATACCAGAATTTGATCAGAAATTTGAACATTTGAACATAAAGAGAGAGAATTACCAAGCTGAAGAGAAAGCAGGAGTCCCAATCCTGTGTAAAGGAAGAGAGTTAACATGTTAACATATGAGTAGTATATGGCAAAACAGAACAGCTAGTTGAAAAATATTTCATGAATAATTAATATATATATATATATATATATATATATATATATATATATATATATATATATATATATATATATATATATGTGTGTGTGTGTGTGTGTGTGTGTGTGTGTGTGTGTGTGTGTGTGTGTGTGTTTGTGTGTGTGTGTGTGATAATTTTATACCTGCTATGAGAGGTAATTTGAACATGATGGTGCTGAATCAATTCAGATTATTTTAGAAATCCACCTAGAGACATGATTAGTGAACAATCAGTATATATAATAACAACAAAATTTTTAGTATTAAAAGAGTATTAATAAAATAAAACAATTTGTATGAGTAAAATTATTAGGATAAAATCAGCATTAACATCAACATTTTCATTTTCAGTATGCAGATACAGTTTAGTAAAATCAAACCTACTGATATATATTTACTCACTTTTATATGCTTATGGTATATGTTTAAAAAGTAAAAGCCATTAGTTGCATATCTGACTACAGCTATTTACCCTGACAAACCAACTAATGCAAAATCCTTCTCCAAATCAAAAACATGCAATTAATTAATGATCATTGTTAATATATTTACCTGTCACCTTCCAAGAGAATCTTCTGTAATAAGTTGAACATGTGCAAGCTCATTTATACGTATATTAATGGGTACCAAAGTGCAGGTGATAAGTGTTTAAAAGTACAATCAGGAAGAAGGAAATACCCTGATTAATTTTTGATTTATGGTACACTACCTTACCACATTTTATGGTAAGCTTGCATTTATTTATTACCATTGAGCCACCTAAAGGCCAGGGCCTTTAGGCATGACTCTGTGTTTTTACAACGAATCATGTAGAGGATGTTTTGTAAATAAAGTTACATTTTGCTAAAATGTGTTAATTTACCCTATGGTCTGGAGACTTTTGGGACAACCTGTATTATAATAATAGAAATTGTGATTTGCTTTGTAGTTGGCCCTACCATCAGAGCTGCTGTTATAAAGAATTAATTAACATTTTCTGATCAATGAGAATTCAACAATGCTGTAAAGAAAACATTGATTGCCGAAAATAGTAGTGTTCTCCAGTATCTGCTTCTCTGTCTAAATCTTAAGTTGTTGCAGAAATGGACTACAGTCTTTTCCTTACTATGCTTTAACAGCTTACTTATTAGATAGGTCAGTCAGCTAGATAAATCACGATTTTTATGAGGCCATATAAATGTAATATGACTTCCAACTATTTTGCAACAGTTTGAATTACTGAACATTATGAGCGTTTTTGCAGTTAATAACCTTGAATTACTCCATCTCTTTTAAGGTTATAAAATATGACCCTGCATGTAAACTGCACTCATGTACTGAACATAAATTATTTACTGTAAATGGGCACCAAGGACTTTAATGGTAGACTTGAATGAATATAACATGTGGTGAAATACCAGACATAACTGCATTAAATACAATCAGAGGGTATTTATTGAAGAATATTTACAAGTTCCATTTGATGAAAGGCTCATTCAATTCACATTGGACAGGTTCAACCAGACATTTACAGTATATGATAGTTTAAAAAGGTAACCCAATCTAACCTTAAGTGGCATTAAACATGAAAGTTGATTCCTTTTATTGAACGGCAACCATTGTTTTTTGCAATGCATGAGGCTTACTGCACATTTAATTACAATTTTTGGAATTTTTGGAAAATCTCAGGAGACTTTCTCAAATATAAGATTATATTTTGTCTAAGCTCTGGTGATTTTAGTACTTGGTCCCTGCTGTCTCACAAATGGTGTGGCTATCAATGAATAGGATATAGAATATTTAAAACAAGCAAGAATATTTTTGCAACATTTAGTAATGAGCCATTATACAGAAGGAGGAATATCAAAATAAATAAAGCACAACTTGACAAAATGTGAATATCAAAAAGTGATGAGCAGTAGGAAGAATGCATCCCTGTGTTTGATGAAATTCTATAATACTACTGACTTTCAGACAATGCAATCTTCTGTAATGGATTTATTTGTGGTTAATATTTTTTGAAAACAGTGAGTGAAAGTAAAGTTTAAAACAATAGGAAGATTTGACAAATGTCTGTTTGAGTGAATATGACTAGACAAAGAAGTTGTGGTAAACCTGACACAGAAGATGAATATCGTACCATTTTTTCCAGTTAAACATTTTATACTGTGTGCATTTGTGTGGATCATGACTGCCCTGATCATTCAAGTTTCCAAAAACCAGAATTAATTAGATTAAATTAAAAAAACAAAAACAAAAAACAAAAAACCAACAGCCAGTATTTATGCAGGGACAGGAACAGGGTTTATATTAGGTTTATATTATATTATATTTGCTAATGTGTTTAATTGTAAATTGTTTAATCTGTATAAGTGTATCTATAGCTCATATCCTTAGTAAATGTAATAACATAGAAAAATTAAAAAGGCAAAGATTGTCTTTGTTATGTTGCAATAACAAAGGCATCACTGGGAAATAAAAGTACTATATCTATAACGTAGAAGGTGTAGATAAGTATCACACACTTGGATAATACAAATCCTGCTCTGGCGACATTATACTGGGTGTATTCCTACTCTAGATATTGGTAAATAACAAAAATGTAAATTTTGCCAATTTGGCTGTAAATCTTTCATAATAACTAGGCCATGCATGTACAAATCTTTACTGCACATGCATAAGAGGAAAAATACTGCCATAAATATTACCACAGTAAGATGATTAACCAAAGTGCAATCTTACCCACTGCATAACATCTGCCTCCATGGACTTTTTACTGGATTTCCGACAAATACTTAATTTCTGGTTACTGATTATTCTTTTACATAACGCTTGATAGAGAAACAATGATAATAATGGCTTTGAAAATGAAATAACCCTGATATATGAAGATAACCCCATAAGCCATACCGCCTTTATTATCAGACAATATTTTGTTTAACCGCTGTCTATGGCAACCATTATCCTAAACCAGTCATCCTCACACACTTGGGTGCATACTGTAAGAAAAAGATGATGCTGTTGAGTCTGTATTGACGCTACAATATTTCAGAAGTATACAGACACTAAACACTGTATACAATTTTTAGCTAAAGAAAAACTAAACTTTCATTCAAATCCTCATTTAGATACAATCCTCATGCTGCCAAACACTGGCAACAACTTATTTAAAAAAAGAAGCTTTTTTCTACTTGGTGATTCACATGGTGTCAGAATACTATGATGAACATATCCTAACATCGGGCCTCATTTATCAAGTTGGATATGAATGGATTTATTTGTAAGTAATTTGTGCGAGAATTTACACAGCACATTTGGTCATCATGAAAATCCCATAATTTAGAAAGAATATTTGTATCCAGCACATGCTCTTAAATTTATGTAAATTAACACATAAGAAGACTAACTAATGTAAATCTCAGTTGATTAGCTTCAAATCATATAAAACACGACAAGTTACTGCACTTTTATATACAGATTATGCTGTAAAGGTTAAATAACTTTTGTATTTCAATTACACACAAATGTAATACATTTTGTGAAACCCAGTCATTTTATATTAATGGCATCAACTAAAGAAATACTGAATATTAAAAAAAAGCAAGCCAATATAAATACATAAATTAAGACAAATAAAACCAGTCAGTCAATTAAGAATGCTGCTGTAATGAAAGGAGGATGGGCTGAAAAAACTTTATATACATGCTGGTTCTGTTTTCCACAACATCTATTTTTAATGGTATGCAATACTTTATTAGAGACAGTAAGGCCCAATAAATGACCAATCTGGTATGTCTCAAGATGCAATGTGCTGTATAATCCCTAGTGGGCCATCTATAGTAGTGGGCTTCCTATAACACTCACTTAGTTCAGTTTGCCTTATGAAAATATTTACACACAACTTCACTGAAGAATTGACAAATGAGACCCATTGTGTGTAAAGCACCAAGTATATTGATCTTGACCTGTTGAAATCTATGTGCCTGTTATTACCTATGTATAATGATGACTAAAATTGAAAACCCAGTACCAGCTGAAATGTCACTGACCGATTCCAGGCAATCAAGATATTTACTGATTTTGCACACAAGGCAAGGTTTACAACACAAGTTGTTCTTGTTAAAAATCATTTTTTTTATACAAAAGAGTAAAACAAATACTGTTTGTCATATTTATTACTAAAACCCCAGGCACTCACCCTCCCCCAACACCCTAACCTCCCTACTCGGAAACCCCACTGCCTAAAGTCACACCCCACCTGGGGAGTACCCAGCCAATATCTGTGGGGTATTACTGGGAAAGAACTTTTGCACTGGCTGATCACAGTACAGACAAGCCAGTCACAGTAAGAACCATAGCATGCCAGAGAAAAAATAATGAGCTGAAGGATCTGGGGATTTCCACACTGTTTTTCTGAACCATCATCCCAGTTCCTGTAGAACAAACAAAAACAAAATTAGGTCTACTCATCTCCCATTTAAACAAATGTTTTTCTTATTTGGAATCCAAAAATTATGATTAAATATTGCATCCTTTTAAAGATTTGCTGCTTAAGACTACTGAAAATGTCCTTTCTGTTATTCTGCATATGACAGGCAACATACCTGAATCTCGAGACACTATGATCTCGTGAGCTGCCCCGTCACCTCCCTCTCCCCAAGATCGGATTTCCAGGACCACGTAGCCATTATCTTTGGGTAGTGGAAGATTAACTGATGTCTTGCCTTTGTCTAACACCTTTAGAGCTGACTGCCCCTCATGCTTGTATAGAACCTATAAAATCAAGGAGAATATAAATAGGTAGCTTAATTGGTATCTTCTCAGCCAATTATATGTCTTGTACCTTTAACCAGCTGGTCTAGGTGCAACTGCTAAACAAAATATTTTAAAACAGCAACAAGAGTTTTTATGAAAGGCAAACGAGAAGTGCTTGTGTATCCTATGCAAAATATTTTAAATCACCACCAGGCTCAGATAGTTTGGGAGCAGGTAGCCAATAGGTAATGTAAGGTCATTGGGAAAACTGCTGCACAGTGGTATACCACAGTAAATTAAGTAAAGGTGGTCTCTCTTTTTATTACAAGTCAAAACTGACTCTGTACAATGCAATAAACGAGATTGAAGTTTGAAACACTATGGAGCATCAGGTGCCAGTCATAAGGGGTGTAAACCTCAGGCTTCCACACATTATGATATGATTTTGATTCTTAAGGCAACAATTCAATATTTGATGATACCACTGAACATGCTACAGTACAATATGATTCGATTTAGTAGCCTCAGATTGATATAAGACCAAAATCAGAATCTAGCATAGGCCAACTATTAATTTGTGAATGATGATATATAGAATGACTATTTTGAGTATATATGAGCAAATTATTTTGTATATATTACACATATTAAACACATTAGTTTAAAAATAGAATTTTTTTTTACCACACCAGTTTGTTATTTTTCAATAATAATCAATTTATAATCAATAATAATCCATAATAATCCATAATAATCAATGTATGATTGTCACCTCAATTCATTCCAATCGTTGCCATTTAAATCAGTGCATGGATCCAAACCGTCCATTCATTACACCCCTCCTATTTACAATATATATATAAGCCCTGAGTAAATAATTAGTTTGACTGTTTTTTTTGTTTGCCTCACACAATCATCACAATACTAGACTGAACTGAAAAGTAATCATTAGGCCGAAGTAGCATAATATTAAAAAATTAAATTCCCAATTAAAAAATTCAAATTACTCCAGGAATAAATAACACTTTAAATTTAACCTCAGAGGCATGGAAAAGGAAATAAAGATGAAAATTCTTGTATGGCTCTTTTATATGTTCTCATAACATGAAATTAATTAGAAACTTACACTATGTTCAGGTTTGTCAAACTTATGTGGTTGACGTGTACAGTTTTTCTAGAAATTATTTGCTTAAAAGCATTTTAATAATAATAATAATAATAATAATAATAATAATAATAATAAAATGCTTTTAGCAGTATGTTGTCTTTCTTGATCTATTCTCTGTTTTAGAGGCAACCTGCACTCATCTCATAAATCCACACTAGCACAGCTGGTTTAAATTTAATTTAGTTCAGAACTTCTTAGTCTGGAAGCAACCTAAGTTAATTTGCAACAATTTTAAGACATTGATTAACTATGAATTAAGGTCTAATTCTGTTTTAATTTAAACCATGTCTGAGAAACCAGTCCATAGAGTACATACCCTTGAGTGCCACTTACTTTGTAGCCCTGCACTGTAGACTCATTGTCCATAGATTTAACATGATCCCACCTCACTGTTACCCATGAACCATCCGTCTTCCATGAGATATTCCCTGGGGGACGGTTAGGGGCTGAAAATGAGAATACATCCAAATCAACTAATCACTATTGTAGCATTTACACTGCTCTTAATGTAAAGAAAAGATATGTCAATTGGTAGGTTTAACAGGTTTATCGGTAGATCTTCAGCACTATAACAGCTAGACGCTTTTCACTGATGCCTCACTTGTAAGTTACTTTGTATAAAATTGTTTGTCAAATGAATAAATACACATTTCTATGAAAAACATGGACTACATTAAAGAGGCGTTTAAAATAAATGGTACTGGAACCTCCAAATTATACAAATTTTAATTCAGGTAGATGAGACAACATAGATGCAGTAGCTCCATTTTATTGTGTTTGGCAATATGATCACTTAATATCAATACTTTGATAAATTATGTTGCAGTGCACCAATGCATCCTGGGTATTGTGATATCTTTATACAACTTTTTTTCAGTAACAATGACAAACTCTATTAAATTTATAAAACTCTAATTTAACTCTATTAAAATTTATTAAATAATCTATTAAATTATTTTTAAACTTATCTTTATAGGCATTGCAGACAAAACCTTTCAGTTTTTTTTTTGGAACACTACTGTTCTTTTTGGAACACTACTGCCTTGAGATGCTTAGCAAACATATATATTGTGATATATATTGTGTATTGTAGAAATGTCTACAAGTATTGTGACATGATATTTTTGTCATATCGCCCAGCCCAACTAAGCATCAACATCACTATGATCAAAAATCCCAGAATCCACTTCCACTTTCAACCCAGCCCCTGGTAATGTCAATAATTCTAAAAACTCTTACGGGGTTTCTTGGTGATGACGGTTGTGCGTGGAGAGGGCGGCCCAGTGCCAGCACTGTTATAGGCCAGAACAGTGATGTGATAAAGTGTGTTCGGTCTTAATCCAGTCACCCGTGCTGTATTCTCCAGGCCAGCTGTTCGCACACGGTCTGCTGCAGCTTCCCTCTCATGCTGCCTCCAGTATCGGATCTACATAGATATGACACTTCAGGAATGTAGTGATGACTCAACAGTATTAAACATAAGAATGTGTTGTATGTAGATTTCAGGTTTTACAATGCTATGTTTTTCAGAATCATTTATGCTGTTTTAATATAATTAAAAGGAGCTAGTGTGGTCCCATTGTACTTATTCTGTCCACTTTTCAATAATAAAGGCCTTTATGTAGCACTTCTCTTCCTCTATGTAGCACTTCTCACTTTATTTTTCCCAGAGATAAAATCTCCTAGTCACTTTTTTTAATAGACCATTACAGACATTCAACTTTGTAGACTTTGTAATAACTTGACAAAAGACTAAACATTATGTTCCTTAAAAAAATTAATTATTTACAGTATTATACACTAGCCTTTGAACTAGTCTAATACAGGACACAGGTCATGTAGGAGTTTCTACTTAATTTCATCTTAATTTCCAAATATTATAATATAAATATATTTATAATTAATAATATTATATTATATAATATATAATTAATTAACTGATAATCAAGAGTGTTATTATCTGATAATGATATGGTTGGTGTTTATTAGACATTAATAATTGAATATGAAGTATAAGGAAGTAAACCTCATAGCCACGCAGTACGCCATTGCTGCTTAAATGCTGGATGGGTTCCCAAGAGACTTGGATCTCAAAAGCTGTTAAAGCTGATGCATTGATCTTGCGGGGTGACACTGTGGGCTCTGAAGGAGATAAAAGTCTTCAGTTCAGTGACCTTGAATTACTTTGATAAGACACTTTTCTGTGTTAATTATTAAGCCCTTCTAAGTTAAATTAGTGATGGCGGTATCAACTAGTCATGTAAAATATAATGATATATGGAATAGATTTAGACAATGATTCAGTGCAGTATCATTCTCAAAATTGACTGTCTTTTACAGCCATATTTTGTCTTAAGTTTTACACATCTTACCCTCTTCAGCCGAGTGCACAGTGGCTGTCTGACTGAAAGGGCCTTCGCCTTTCCTGTTGTAGGCTTTGATTTTAACTTCAAAGGGGCAGTATGGCGTGAGACTCTGGTTACTGTAGACATAGCGGGAAGACTCCACATTAGGAACACGCACCACCATCCATGTTGGTGCCTCCAACTTCTTAAATGCCAAGATGTAGCCAAAGCCATCACCATTCTGATATTCTCTGGCCATGGGCTATATGTCACATTGAGGGAAGAAATATCATACAGTCACTGTATGCACAAAAGTGATGGAATGTATTGCTAAGATTAGTACATATATATGCATGAAACAAAATCAATACAACTAATAATAGAAAGTATGTAAGAACACTGTAAACTCACTGTCCATGTGATGATGAGCTCATTACGGTCTCCTCCTCCTCCGCTCAGACCACTAGGTGCCACTGTTGGTGCTGAGACACAACCACACACAGAAAGAACGTACATTAACAGTCATGTACTGCTCACTAATATATTGCATAATATATTGTATATTGCTTTACTTGATTAAATTATTAAATATCCAGTATAACTTACATTTGTCTAAATACCAATATAAATAATATATATGGACATAGACAGAAATTTTTTTTCAAAGAGTTTCTCTGACCTGCCTGTTTGGTGCGAATGGTATGTGAAGGCATGCTGGGTTCCCCACTACCCAGAATGTTGCTGGCAATGACCTGGAATTGGTATTCCATCCAGGGTCGTAAGTCAATCACACGTGCAGATTCAGCATTGCCCTCAATATTAGGGGGTTCTTGATGAACAACATACAGTATTAGAAAAAAACATCTGGTTAATGTGTGACCGAATGGCAAATTAAAAACCACTAATTGGGACCAGCAGGAAGTGGTATTAAATATTCTGGTCACTATTATTAATTATGTGCAGGCATAATTTTAATTAACTAACTCGTTTTAAGTATTCAAATGTGGCCATGTTATGAGTAAGACAGCTTCTTCTGTTCTTGACTAGTTAGTATTTTAATGGCCAGAGACAGATTCTCCTTCACTGACATGGGTGGCACAATATGTGTGACATATTACATTTGTTGGAGCAGTAGTATTTTGGATCCCACTTTAGTCCACACTTAATATAGATAATGTTCTGCTGGACAGGGGCAAAGTAAAGGCAGTTTTATTTCTTATAATCTGTTTTTATGAACATATTAATCCCACAGGTAGATGCTGACGTGCTATAGCATTACTGCCTGTCAAGCAGTGCCCACAGGATTACCCCACTCGTCCTTGAGCCTTGCCAACATGCCTAAAACAACCAAAGCCATACAGGCCTCCCCAGTGACATAGGCTGTAGCAACCCCCAGTGGCACCGTTAATGTATGTTAGTGCCACTGGTTCTATATGGTTTCCTAATGTTACTCCTAATACCACTCTGGTACGTTTGCCTAACACAGCCAGCACCATATAGACCCTCCCAGTGACTAAGGCTGTGACAAGCCCCACTGGCACCGTTAATGCATGCTCAGTGCCACTGGTTACATATGGCAATCTTGCAGCCTGACAAGACATACACTTTTTACTTCACCTCATACTAATTACATATAACCGATTAGATTAGTTTATCCCTAACAAACAAGAACAAACAACTCAGTTGTAATGGAGTCACAATACTTGTACAGTAGTCATTAAACAGAGTAAAACTCATGTAAGTAACAAAATCACTAAAATTACTTAGCTTCTTGATTTATTTCCATCATTGGGGATTTTGGAAATATAAATGCTGATAAATGCACACGTGTGAACATCCAAAAAAATTTATGATAACAAACTATGTGCACACCCATACTATGTATACAAATGTTGCACATTGTATGTCTCGTTTTTGCATTATGATCATAAAAGTCTTCTATGTTTTATTAATGTTCAGTAGAATTAAACTAAGAGCCAAATACACACGTAAACACACAAGTAAAATTAACTTACTTAAAACCCAAATTAATTACAGGTGGTTTCTTTTACCTGTCCTCATTCTCCTCCAGTCATGTGTGTGCTCAGAGCGGCCCATGATGACATATTTCCCAATGGGGCTGTGGTTGTCATAGCCACGACTCCACCTCAACTCTAGTGATGTTTCATTCACATTCTTAACCACCAAACCTCCAGGGGGCCCCGGAGGGCCTGGAGTAAATTTGAGAGAGAGAGAGAGAGAGAGAGAGAGAGAGAGAGAGAGAGAGAGAGCACTGTTAGAATTACTGGCACCATGTACTTTTCTCCCATTAGATTAAACACATTCACAGGGTGAGTAAAAACGATATAATATTTCATGGGCTTTATGGTGTATAAAATTCCATGAACTTTTAGGTGTATTCTTTAACAGAAGCATATGCCTTTATTCATATTATTTTGGCTCTATGTAAGACTGATGGTTCTTATAACACTCTACTACAGTAAACAAAATATCTTTATCAAGATATGATACAAGGGTATGGTAAAATGGACTTAAGGGTAGAACAGCCATTGCCTCAGGTCTGTTAAACTTAGGACTGTTAAACACACACACACACACACACACACACACACACACACACACACACACACAAACACACACACAAACACACTCACTCACTCACTCACTCACTCACCCCTAACAACCAGCTTGGCAGACGCCACTGCACTGTCTACAACCGTCTGCGCTGAACATGTGTAGATGCCTGCTTGGCTCAGCTGGGTGTTCATGATGACCAGGTCACCGATGCTTTCTTTCTGCATAGCATAATGAGCAAGGGAAACAGAGTTTGCCTTTTCCGAATGATAGTTATTGCATTAAGCGACCTTGAGCTTTGGAAAGGCTCTATATAAATAAAAATTCTTCATCTTCATTGCATTATTTTATTAATTTAAGGACGTTTCACAGTATGAATACTAAGCACAACCACATAAAATCGGCAGCGCATAAAAGGGTTACATGAAAGCCAATTTCATTGTCATGGCTATCCCATTAAAAGACATTTTGAAGGCTGCTGAGATATGTGAATACAAAAGCTAATCCTGCTCAACTCAAAATAAACATCATCACAATGATTTTTTTCATGATCATGGTAAAAGTGAGCACGTTAATAAAATGCGTTTACCCCATCCATACGATGGTAGTGTCCGTTTGGTTGCTCAAGGTCTAGCAGAACCCCATTGAGGGACCACGTGAAGGTGAGGTCCATGGTTGGATCATGTGATGCGTGACACTGTAGGGTGACATTATCCCCCTGGTTGATGTCAGCATTGGAAGGTGCCAATGTAATCTTGGTTGCATCTGTTTGTAAAGGGATAAAACGTCAAGAGTTATTAGAGGAGTGAGTCCAGAATCATCAAAGTAGAATGTAAGCTTGTGAATAAAAAGGGATGTCTGCAAAAGCAATTATGAAATTGTGAAATTTATTTGAAAGCTATTCAAGAGATCTTAGCATTATCTTTCTGATACAAGATACAAGTCCCTTTAATATGTTTAGGGATCTTCCTGATGAGATGAGCGTGTGTGTGTGTGTGTGTGTGCGTGTGTGTGTGCGTGCGCGCGTGTGTGCGCGCATGTGTGCGCGCATGTGTGTGTGTGTGTAAACAGATGTGAACGAGGGCCAATTCCTTTAGGGAAACTGACCCAACCATTTTAAGGTTGCATGTTGGAAAAGTGACTTTTATTTATTTTTGGTGATCACTACACTTTTTGTATTTTTTTAAAAATGGACCATGTTGAACAGATCAAGACATGCAGGTCAGTGTAGGGGGTGTACCTCTGACTGATAGATGGCCAGTGCTGTTGGCTTTGCCCAAGTAATTCTCAGCAAAGCATGTGTACTTTCCTTCATCTGCACGGCTGATGTTATAGATCCACAGAACCCCATCCGGTGTGACTGTAATCCTGTATCCAGTTTCATCATGTTACTCCTCTGTTCTTTCACCTACACAGCTTGGAGCTGAGGCTTCATAACCGATTAACTACTACACTTAAAAAAATTATTTCACCATTTCATTTTATTTTTTTACTGAACTATGAAAGTGTAAAGCCCATTTGGGCCTTTCGTGAAAAACAAAAATGTTGCCAAATATGATGAAATCAAATGTAATTCTAACATTGGAGTCTTTTTGAAGTTATGTCTTGAAATGCTATTTATTAACTTTCTCCTCAAAAGACAGATGGGAGAATGAAGGATATTACGGTATGTTACCTGCTGCTGTTGGTGAGGAGCTCGGTGCCACGGCTCCAGAAGAGCGAGGGTTTAGGAGCAGCGCGTGGTTTACACTCCATCTTCACCTGGCCTCCACGAGCAGCAGGGACCAGCTTTCTCACTGGGTTCAGCCTAAAATCTGGAGCCTGGACTGAGAACCAGGACCGATGAAGAGGAAAGAACAAAAGAGGGGGGAAGGAGAGGTGAGGAAATGAGAGGTGAGGGAGAGGAATCACAAAGTATGAGAAAAGGGAGGAGAAGTTTTCCTAGGAAAATGTAACCACAAATACAACTACAATCAGGGTTGTGGTGTGATTGGATGGGTAAAATAGGATTAGTAAAAGATACAGCAAGGGATAAGAAAATACAAGCAGATTAATATTCATCACATTTGCTAATATTGTGAGATGACATTAAACTGTGTAGGTTTAGAGTGAAGATTTGCAGACTAGGTTTGCAAAGTCCATGGTTTTCCCCTTCAGGGGTTGGATGTTTTGCATATGCAAATAAATGATATTGGTGCCATGCAAGCCTAATAGCAAACTTTTTTTAATGCAAACATTAAATGTAAAAATAAACTGTAGTACATGTGTATGTGGGCTGTGGTTACAAGTAAAATGTAGAGAATTACATGGAATGGTGGTTCAGTATAAATAAGGTTAACTATATTAACTTGTAACTATGGTAAAAGCATATGAGTTTAAAATTGTAGATATTCTTTATTTGTGACAGGGTAAAGTATGTAATTAGACCTTGACAAAAGAACTATTGAAATCTGCATGAAATCTGCATGAGCTTAATACTGATTCTTTAAAATTAGCAATTTAAGTAATACACAATATTTAGCAATGTCATGATTTTGGAGTTTAATAGAGGACTTGGGATAGAGAGGTATTTGAAGGAATTTGAGGTTTGGAACTAGATTGGTTTTACTGACCAGTGTGCTAGTTTTTACTTAGTTTTCGTCAGACAGACCTGGCAACCCTGACGCAGAAGTTCTGCTCACCTTGAACTCGGAGTTCTGCATTAAAGTAGATGGTGCCATGTTTGTTCTCAGCCACACACTGGTACATCCCAGAATCGTCCAGTGCCAAGTTGCTGATTTTTAGGTGACCACTGCTCACCTCCACACGATCCTGTACACAGGCAGGAAGTCAAATAATTTTTGTTTCGGCAAACTACTCAATAATTCACAGTAGGACATTCAAACAAATTCATACTATTGTTATTGTAGGGAGATATGTAACTGATCACCCTGCTAGAAGTCTCAGTGTGCACCACACAGTGTCAGCAATAAGAAACGGCTCTCTAGTGTCAATCCTCAGTGCTTTCCAGGCATGATAATTCCTTTAGATAAATCATTTTGACTGCATCAGTATCAGTGTAAGCTTTGATAGCCACAGGTGCCAGAGGGTTTTTCTGGTGATAACACATAATATGAGATGTGTTTTGAATCTCAAGCTGAGCTTTATTCTGCTGGTATAAGTAAATCACCACTCCACATGTATAAGTAAAATAATTAAATAGTTCTACTTAAATGTATCTAGGAGTTAAAAGCAAATGTAAATTTAATGTGCAGATATATTTTGCATTGAAACTAACCTGTGTGCTAAGAGGTAGTCCATTGCGAAGCCAGTTTATTAATGGTCTTGGTTTTCCTGCAGCCACACAACTCCAGCGTAGTTCTGAGCTGATTTCCACCTCAGAATCGCTCATCACCTGGAGCCACTCCGGTTGGGCTACACACACAGATTCATATAATTACTGACCTCTACTTTATGAACTCCATTTTCTATATAAAGAGCTACTCTTATATATACCCTGGGGGTGGGGGTGTGTGGTGGAGTGTGGGGAGGGTGGATGAGTGCCGCAATACAAAGCTGGGGGGCTGCTCACATCGAAGGAGGCCAAAAAAGACTGAGACCTTTGAGTGAACCTGTGCTTTAACTGTGATTGTTTGTGAGTGTGTTACTTTAAAATTATTACTCAGCAGGGCCAAGCAATTGGCAAATTCACTAAAGTGGTGTGTTAACTTACCATGCAGAAAGCCTGTGTTATTCCTGACAAGAACACCAAGCATAAGTTTAACTTGCAGTACAATGACGATGGTCAACCCATTTGCCTAAGATGGGGGGGTGGGACACTTAGCTCGACAGTGCATGGCACCATGTGGTCAGCATCTACAGAACATAGTAACGGAGGTCCCTCCATTGCAGCAAGCCAAGCAATGCAAGGTAAGTCCGAAAGCTCAAAAAGCAGACCGTTGACCAAAGAAAGATTCATCAACCATGCAATAGGCACATGTCCAGAGGTAAATATTCACATTGGTGGTGAACCTGTTCATTGTTTGTTAGACACTGGGATTTACGTGAGCAGGCTTACCAGGAGTTTTCAGTGTGCTGAGAATAACCCCTGTGAAGTGAGGTTTCAGTGCATTTCTGCCAAGCAGGAAGAAGTGACTGGTGATCAGGAGTTTAGACCAAAGTCTGACAGTGACACAAGAGAACTGTTAAGTAGACTGCAGATAGGAGGTATGTCATAGCAACAGGCAGAGCTAAGTTTACTCCTAAAGGAGTATGCACACGTGTTTGCAGTAGGCGATGAAGACCTTGGGCACAAGACAGAGTAAAGCATGAGATCTCTTTGGTTGATGATACCCCAGTCTCCCAGCCATACAGATGCATAGTGCCGAACCAGTTTGAAGAAGTCAGGGAGAATATCTCCAAGGTGCTTAAGAAAGGTGTCATACATGAGAGTCCCAGTTCCTAAGCCTCACCAATTGTGTTAGTTCGCAAAATGGATGGGAGTCTTTGTATGGAAAATCAGCATTTGGCTTTCCCATTACCACGCATAGATGAGAGCCTGGATGCATTAGGTGGCACAGAGATTTTTTTGACAATAGACCTTGCCAGCAGAAATCAAGTTGCTGTACACGAGACAGTTGTATTGAACACCCTACCTTGTCCAAGGCTAGAAGGAAACATACAGAAAAAGATAAGGAGTTTTCATCAACGGCTAGCATAACCATGGCCGACATTAGCTCACTGCTGGATGAACACAGATCGGCCCTTTCGGCTGATTTTAAATCCTCAAACGAGTCTCTTGCTTCTACACTGGATAGCATTCATTCCACCATTACTGACGACGGGCAAACCTTTGACTCTCTGTAAGCTAATGCCACTTTAGTTGACCAATGGCTTCAGCATCTTGAGGGCACCTGCTCTGCTTGCAGAAAGACAATGAGCTGCTCAAACTCAAAAATAGTGGATTTGGAGGGATGCAGCAGACTCGAAGACATTCGGATCATTGGCTTACCTGAATCTATTTTTCAGGCCACTAAACCTTCTAGGCTGGATGAGCCTTTAATTAAAGCTGCATTACTCTCAATGCAGAATGGGAAATGTGCAGGGCCTGATGGCCTTCCTACTTCCTTTTTAAGCTGTTCACCGGTAAACCTCCCCCACTGCTAAATATGTTTCATGAATCCTTACAATCTGGCATACTCCCCCCTACTTTAAAACAGGCCACCATTTCTCTCATCTTAAAGAAGTGCAAGAATCCCCTTCTCTGCAGTCACTATTGCCCTATTTCTTTGTTATGTGCGGATGTTAAAATATTAGCCAAGATGCGGGCAAGGCACCTAGAGCCTGTCTTCTTGGCCTTCTTGCCTTCACAGTAGGCCATTAGCCTGGCACCATATTATAACACATGAATGGTACTAATATTAATTAACCAGCTAAACTCCTAGCTTGTTATCATCTTACTAGCATACTACTGAATACCTACTGTGAACTGTATGACAACAATAGTGATACCAATAGGAAAAGACTAGTAGTAATGAGAGTGAGGAAAGAAAGTTGAAGGGGTTAAAAAGAACAAGTGATTTGTCATGCATCTCTATAAAACTATTACCATCTTATTCATAATAAGTAGTTACTCATTAATAAAGCTAATTTTCAACACTTTCTTCAGTTGTTTACTTGGGCTTAAAACATACATACATACATACATACATACATACATACATACATATGCAGTAGCAGCAACATTACATGCAAATAGCACAATTTAGGATCATTTAAATTTGAAGAATTCATGGTCTACCTTGGACCGAGATGCGACCCTGGTGCGTAGCCCGTCCCTCTGAGCTGTAAGCCTCACATTCATACATGCCCTCATCATCAAAGCTTAGGTCAGGAATGGTCAGGATGGGGCTATCTGCACTAGCTCCAACCTTGGAGGGTAAAACACCATCCACTTTCCTCCAGCGCAACTTAGGTGTAGGACTTAGAGAGAGGTAGATAAATAATTAGACAAAATGGAAGATAAAAAGGATGACATTTATAATGCGGTTTAAAATTCGGCTTTAAAGCATAATGTTTACAGCATGTACAGCAATAGTGAATCAGTCAAAGATGTACCATATGTGGGCCAAACTACTTACTTTCCATAGGCAAAGCACTCCAATTGTGTGGTGTGACCTGCCAAGGCGTACGTCTCAGAGGGAAAACGCACACGGATGTTCGGGGCTGACTTCCTGGGGTTAGCTAAAAATTTTAATGAATGAATGAATGGAGGGGAGGAAGCCAGTACATATTACAGTAAAACACTTTTAAAAGCATCTCTCCTCCAAATGTTGGAGCCTAGAGAAAAGAAAATAACAACAAAAATGCTAAAAGAGCTAGATACACAGATCATTAGTGGAATGATCATTAGTGGACAGAAATGAGGCTGGTCATAGATGAGCACTGATCTACAGTCAACACCAGAATTACTGGCACCCTGGAGAAAAATAATAAAAACTATTGCAATTATTGTAATTTTCACTTTCAATTTTAACTGTTTTCACTCAAATAATTGAGTGAAATTATTGACTTTTTTTAACAAAATGATTTTTTAAGTAGTATATTATTTTTAGTCAAAAACTAATGCGTTGAAAATTACTGACAACCCTAAAGAATAACTAAAATACAAAGTTAAAAATTAACGTAGAAATTGTCTTTCTTAAAAAATAGATATTTTCCCAGAAATGCCATTGTTTCCTGAACTTCAGACTTCACTTTCAAAATCAAACTTTTTTGGCCATGCATAACACCACCATGTTTGGTGAAAATTATGACTGCATAGAAGGGAAAGCAAGTGCATCTGCTGTAGTGGGTCTAGGGTTATGAAATATTGTTTGTTAGAAATCTGATCATTTTTCTACATGTTTTGCAAAAAACAAACAAACAAACAAACAAAAAAAACCTTAAGAAAAATTATGCCACTTTAACATTTGAAGAAATATTGCTTTGAAGAAATTTTCAATATTTTTCAAGAAAGCAGGTTTGAACTTTAACATGGTTAGAGCATAGTCTGGTTAGAGTACAGTATAATGTGATACTACAGACACTTGTGCAGGTAAAGCAGAGAAATAGTGCTGACCGTCAGACTGCACTGTGAGCTGAATGGCTTTGCTGAATGTGCTCTTAGTGGTAATGTCCATGTTAATGGTGGTGAGGCAGAAGTAGTTGCCAGTGTCATTGGCTCTGGCGTTAGACAGGTACAAGTTGCCTGTCACCTGGGACACAAACCACCTTCCCCCGTCTGGCTGGACAAAGCTAGGGAAGTCGTTGAGGATCCAGCGATAGGAGAGAGCTAGGGAGAAAGAAGAGACAAAATGCCATTTTCACTTAATTCTCTTCACTTTTGAGAATGGACAAATTCTTGTTTCATTTCGGCAATTTACCTGGGTAGTGAGCTGGAGGTTGGCAAGCCAGAAAAGTCCCAACTCCCTCATAAACAGTCTGAGGACTCCTGCTCTCTGAGGGGAAATCGTGGAGATCTATAAGAGACAATAAGCCAGTCTGAGCCAACATTAAACTGCCAACTTGTTGGGTCATGAGTTAATGTTGCAGTAAGTAAATTTCATTATTGTTCTTGGATAATCCTGCAGCACAAAATAATTCTCTCTCTATATATTTACTAAAATTGAAATAATAGCAATATGTTTTCAGATGCGTTTGGCTTCTATAATGAGGATAATTTTGCTGATTATCATTTTACTTGATTATTTGAAAGTATCAGGGTGATCAGTGTGTTCAAAATGACCAGTCATGCTATATTAAAACAAGCTCTGATTTGCACATTTGCCATAACAGGGATCTCCAAGGAGGTGATTTATTTATATTTCCTTAAATATATTTATGTTGCTAATAAATTACTCATCTGTAACTATATTATTCACTATCAATTATATAATAACTACAGTAAAACAAATAGGAAAAGGTGTGTAGATATGAGATGGAGAAATTCTTGTCTGGACACACAAATGGGTCTGTGGGGTTTGTTGGTTTAAAATAATATATTGGGTTTTTTTACATTTATTATTATTATTTTTTTTTTAGAAATGTATTGTATTGTATTGGGATTGCATAGAATTGTTTTATATTGGAAAATCAAACTATCAAATCCATTTCTAAATAATGAACAGAACCGGATGATTAAGATTTCACAAGGGCTTTCATAATTTCATAGGCTAATACACTCTTAGGAAAAGGGGTTTTATAGGTTCATTGGATAATTAAGGCTTTTTAGCTTCCAAAAGAGGTCTACTGAAAAGTCTCTTAGATAGGGAAATATTCTGTTGTGGGGTTCTATATAGAGTCATTAGGGTTCCCTTAGAGAGACAACCAAAGAATCCTTAAGGAGGTCCTTATCAGAGGTTTGATTCAAACTCACAGCCAAATTTAAGGTTAGCTGCTCGGCTAACAATGGTGCCACAGCGGTTAATGGCAAGGCATTGGTATGAGCCAGCATCATGGCCAAGTTGGGGATTATTGATCACCAGGTTCCCTGCCACCAGAGTGTAGTGAGAGTCATCTCCTATTGCCACATCTGTTCCATTAACACGCCACCTGAGCAGAACCACAAACAAGAGCATAAACAAGGTCTTTAAAAAGTACATAGTTTCAATGGTAGATTAATATAGTCATATCTGTTATTTGGCATTTTAGCTGGAGCTACATAGTAAATGAAAGCTGTGTTACCTGTAGGAGGCTGCAGGACTGGCTCTTGCCTGGCAATTCATTGTCACTTTGCCCTCAGGCAGCCCCTCTGGGTAAATGAGGCTGGATGGCTGTTCTTCAAACACTGGCCCGCTGTCATGACCCGAAACACACACGTCCCTACCTAATATGAGCATATACACAAAGCAAAAGTAAACTGTTTCAATCATCTCAGCCTTAATGACTGCTTACAGAGTCACTGTGGATGTTGAAAAAGTAAACTGGTCTCCAATCTAAACATTGTATTAAAGCTACATTGGTCTCGAAAGAGCACTCCAAAGTGTTGCCACCTCAAAGCTCCAGGGTCCCTGGGTTTGATCCTGAGCTTAGGATATTTTCTGTGTGGAGATTAAGTGCATGTTCTCCTTGTGTAGATTTTGTCTAGGTTTCTTCCCACCTCCCAACATATGCCAGTAGGTGGATTGGCTACACGTAATTGCTCCTTACACATGTTTAAATACAACTGTTGCCCTTAGGGTTGAATCACTGTGTGCATGGATGCATGCCACGGATTTCCCCTCGTGCTGAATGCCGGAGCTTTCAGCGCACGTTTACTGTCAACGTACACAAAGTCACAAAGCACTCTGTCGTGTTTCCGGGTTGTCCTTGACTGTGTTTACGTTGACACGTTGAGAACTTTGCTGGAGAATTTAGCAACCTGGCATGAACTGCATGCAGGTAATTTCACTAATGCAAACTCTCGATCTGGCCCTAAGTAATCTCCACAGCTCTGTGACACTATCTTGTCAGATGACATTCACTTACTGCATTACATTGAGTGGATACCAAGGCTGAAACAGAGGGGCTCCCCTCACCCACTAAATCACACAGTGTTGGACAATTTTCCTATTGAGCATATTAAGTTGGGGATACATGTCATCATATCTAACTGTGTGTGTGTGTGAGCGTGTTCGCGCATGTCTGCATGTGTGTGCCTGTGTGTGCGTGTGCACATTTGAATGGGTGTTCATGTGTGTTTTGGCATGCATGCAAAGATGTACACTGCCAGTGAGAAGTCTGGGGCTACCCAGAAAATTTCACATTTACCATGAAAACATTTAGCAGAAAATATGGTCAAGACATTGACAAGGTTAGAAATAATGATTTTTGCTTAAAATAAGAATTTTGTTCTTCAAATTTTGCTTTCGTGAAAAAATCCTCCCTTTGCAGCAAGTATAGCCTTGCAGACCTTTGGCGTTCTAGCTGTCAATTTGTTGAGGTAATCTGAGGAAATTTCACCCCATGCTTCTTGAAGCACCTCCCAAAAGTTGGATTGGCTTGATGGGCACTTTTTAACTTAAGCTACTCCCACAACAGCTCAATAACGTGTAGCTCTGGAGAGATCTTTGGCCCATCTTAATCTCTTCCTTTTATTGGCCGGTCTCAGATATGGATTTTTTTTTTAGTAGAACAACAATAGGCTTATGAGTTTCAGAAGATAGTTGTTTTTTGATTTTTGATCAATTCAGTGTTATTTGAATTTTTTTTTTAAAGTGTGCTTTTCTTTCAAAACCAAGGGAATTGCTAAGTGACCCAAACTTTTGACCATTAGTGTAAGGCACACTTGGAATCTGGAACAGTGAGAGATGTAGAGGATCTGTGAGTGGGGTGGATGAGAGGATGGGGAGAAGGAGGTAGAAGAGAGGAGGGGAATGTTCCTATTCAGTTTGATCCCTGTGCAGGTCTCTGCTGGGGAATAACACTCTAGCTCAGTGCTGTGTTTACAGCTATAGCTAATAGAATTCCATAAGAAACATGCCCTCACATCCACACACATCGTTGACAGGCTGCTGCAGCCCCACTACATTAACTCAGTGGTAGACTCCACTAATGGACATTATAGACACAATAGTTGAAATGAGTAAGAGACAATGACTCATCACTGGTATGTATTTACAGTAGCATTACCAAATCCAATTTATGCTAAATATAGCCACAAGCTCATAGAGTTGTAATTAGTAAGGCAATGCTTACATGATTGTTCATTGTTCCCCTACTGTTGGGATGGCAAGTTTACTTGTCATAAAGCCAACACCCCACTGTCACACTTAATGCTTAAATTATGTCAACCCTGACATAAAAACCATCGCTCAAGAAAATCGAATAGTTTCTGCTCACTGACCTAAAATAACAATAAATATTTAATCTGAAGTCTAGCCGTCCTTGGTGCACTCCTAAAAGTGCACTCAAAAGAAGGGGGATGGGGCTAGGGGAGTTGAGAGGGGGGCAAAGAGGACAGTGGGAGGTGTACTTACCCACAGTGTAGCTCAAAGCCAGTGAGCAGAGTGCTAGCAGAAACAATAGGCTCCTCATCCTTCCTATGTGACCACACCCAGGTGAGAGATGGATTCTGTATAACATCAACATATAAAAGTGATGCTAAAAAAGTGACTACTAATTACACCATTAAGCTATACAGTGTTAGCATAACATCATTAAGCTATATAGAACATGCGTATTTATTTAGGGGAGCCCTTGGTTAGTTAAAAAGGTCAAACTGTCTGGATGAAAACAGATAGTGAAAGTCTCATGTGTGTGATGCCTTGTGAGCAAGCAGCTCCAGAATTTTATTTTTTTTTTGTGGGGGTGGGGATGGCTTGATAGTAATGGTGTGAAACAAAGGAGTTAAATAGTCTCAGCTTTGTAGCTATGAAATATGCAAGTCAAATAAAACAAAAATATTTTAGTACCTGTCATGTGTACATCTATGCACACAACACTCTCTAAGTATATGAAAGACTCTTATATGTCTTTTTCCACAAATATTCTACATATTGATCATTGCTACAAATTTAAGAGATGTCCTGAGTCCACTGCTCAATATTGAACAAAACATGAGAGGATCACATGGATGTACTTGGTTCACTAGATGGGACAAGTTGCTCTGAGATAGTATTCCCATATCATACTTGTAACCTAATCTACTCTGCTGGTTCATTGTTCTTTCTCTCACATCTGGTGCCTCCTAGTGTCTGACAGCAGGAGCTCATAGATAACTCATATCTATACAGAGTCAATGAAGCTCTGGTAGTAGCTTGATAGTAATGGGAGATTCTCAAAACGTAAAAATACAAGTTAATGATGCAAGATGCCACAGAACCAAATTCAAAACCAAAAGCTTTTTTTCAATCTTTAGCCGAAAACAAGATAATGTTTAGCATTTTTAGATTAACCACCAAGGCCAAGTTGCCTCTTTTTAATAAAAATGTCTTTTTCACTGTTTTTGCATTGCAGTTCTTTGATTCCCTGCCACTGTTGATATGAGTAACTTGAAATTCTCATGTACTGACAGCAGTAAATTTAGTGTGAGTACTGTGAGATGGAGCTGAATTGAAAAAGAAAATTAATAACCCAAAGGTGTTTTTTACAAACTATTTTGTGAATTTTAAGCCAAAACCAGAAACAGTAAAGCTTGCATTTCCGTATTTTGTTATCTTTCTCTTACATACCCAGCTGTCAAAGTAAATGTGAATGTGAATCATTAATGTGCTGTGTTACTATTATATGACAATAGCTCATAACTGAAAGGGCACTTACATTTGGTATTTACATTTACAGTATTTAGCACACACTCCTCTCCAGAGCAACTTAAAGAAGTGTGATTGTCTAATTCGAAAAGCTATCCTAAAAGCAAGAATCTAAAGATACCAATGATCTAATGCACTGCCAAAAACAATAGGTACTGATATACAAGGAGGTTTTTTTGCTTCTCAGTCTGCATTTGAAGACAGCAATGGGCACCAATACACAAAAGAGACTTGATGGCTGGGAAAAGGATAACGATAGCAGCTATTTCTTTCATATTTCACCCCAAACATTTCTTTATAGTAATACTGGAAACAAAAACATAAAATTAAGTTGCCACTTTTTAAAAAGTTTTTACTTCTGTGTTGTAGTCTGTGAGACTTAAATTGTCATAGAAACAAAGAAATTGATAGAGTATAATAATAAAACCATGAATGTTGGTTACTGTAGGGATATGTGATCTTCATTGTAGTCTGCTCAGTGTTTCTTTGCAAATCAAAATTAAATCAAAGTTCAAATCACTTTCAAAAATGTGAAAGAACAGAATCATCAAAATGAGTCATAATGGCTGTCCCTCCTGCATAACCTTCTCCAAGACATAACATTGTTGTGTCTGACCTGGTCTAAAAAAAACATTATTTTCAGCACAGACTGCTGTGCTGTGGACCCTGTGAGGTCAGATAAGATGGTGTGATCTCATCACTCCATATTTATCTTAGTTATGCTCGTCACAGAAATAGTGCTACAAATACTCCTAGCAGTCATTTACTGACGCTGATGTGAAAAATGGTAGGGATATAATCACAGAATTACTGAATTACATCTAGACAAGGCTGTATGCCTCAGTGTGCCAAGTCTCAAGCTTGAGCTTGTTATAGTAGTGCCTAGTCAAAGACACTGCAATGTTTTTGCCACCCTCTACTTGGCAGCACGAGAGATTTGAATAAAAGAATGGACTGATGTTTTGCATTGACTGATGTTGATTAGTCTTGATTACATGGACTAGCCTATGTTGGGTTATGTTACAGCCTTTTCTGACAGTAGTAGAGGTTTAGGTTTGTAATAAGAAACACAAGACTTTCATTGCTGTAATTTTAAACTATAGAGTAATAGTATGGAGTTATTTCCAACTTTCTATTTGACTTTTTTCATGACTCTCTGCACCATAGCCAACCCTCTGTCCTTGTCTGTCTCTATAGAAATTCATGCTTCATGACTGACTAAAACAGTGCCTGGGGCAATGAGGCTTTAGTGCTACATATGCTCATGGTTTGCAGTATCCGAAATGAGGTTTAGCAGGTTTCATGTTTGGGACGACTGTTGTCAAGAGAAGACCAGTCATGGAAATATAAAAAACATATACATCTAAGGTACTTTAGATCAAGCAACAAGGCTACAGTTTCAGCTTCGCGACTGATCCTCCACCCAATCTCTGTCAAAAATCTTCAAGATATTAGGAGTGCCATAAGACTAATCAATAAATGAAGCAGGCCCTAGAAAACTCCAAGCATCAGGCAGAGTGTACAACCAGTAAGAGCATTTGTCATGGAAGAAAAAGGTAATTTGCAGGATTGGTGAACACCAAACAGCTTTTCGGAAATACAATCTCAACATAATTTGACAATATTTGCTATACTCTAGTCCCTGTATAAATATGCAACCCCTGTTACAGATAACTCTGAAATCTATGAGTGAGACTTACTGAAGCAGATGTGAGCAGAATTATAATAATGATCTAGGCAGGTAAAGGACATCCCTACTTTTTTTCTTTTGCAAGATTAATATAGAATATTTTGACTTTTTGCAAAATACATCTGGGATGAAAATTGCAAAACATTAGATTATTTAATCACATATTGCATCATGTAGCCTGCAGATTCTTTGTATATTTATTCAGTCACAATGTGATTTTGCTTATAATAAGAGGCATCCTTACAAAAAACTACTCATGTCTCTGGGTTTTATAAACTCCCATAATCATCTGTTTTTGGTTAAGCTATGACAATATAGCTATTGCTTTATGAGTATTCATACAATGGTCCACTGTGTGCTGTAATGGGAGGGGCTCTGTGTGTTTGTGCATAGCTATGAGTTATCTCTGCTCGCTATTGAAACAAAGGTTTGAAATTTTCCATTTTCCATTTTCATGCATTAAACAATTATACCATAAATCACATCTACAGACTTCTGTTTTCATTACAGCTTAATTTGTTAGGCTAAATTTGGCATTATATCTTTATTAGCACAACGCATCCCTGGCATTTAAAGACTTGACTGTGATGAATATTGTAGATCCAGATTATAATTATTCTGATATTCCTGTGTAACCTGAATATAACTAATACTGTGTAGTAAACAAACATATATGTAGCTTGTCTGCTAATCTCTGTACCAGTCTTAACCTCAAAGGAGGACTCAGATAACCACCATCTTGCTCCATATTCCTGCAGCAAGCCATGTCTCATCCTAATGGACTGTTTGCCCTGTTGTCAAAGATTGTGACCATTACTCAGGAGGTCATGGGTAATGTAACATATTTGCATTCATTCACCCCAGCAGATTGTATTTTCAATGTCTTCATAGGGAAAAGGGGATCTAATAGGCCAGGATATGGAGACAGACTAACTTGATACACAGACAAATTAATAAACATCTCATACAACTAGGGCTGTAACTACCGATTATTTTCATAATCGATTAGTTGGCCAGTTATTTTTCAGATTAATTAGATTGGGGGGTGTCAAATTTTCAGTAACATTTTTCCGTATATTTAAAATAGAATCCACAAACAAAAGTGTTACAAATATAAACTTCAGAATAAAACTTTACACAACTGTTCGTCCAATTATATAAGACTGAAAAGAACCCAGTAAACACGCCAGAATATATATTATTCATTTAGGACTGTAGTTTCATTCAGTGCTTTTTTGCATCCATAAAAAGTAATACATAAATACTTATATATAATATAAACTATTATATATATATATATATATATATATATATATATATATATATATATATATATATATATATATATATATAAACTATTATATATATATATATATATATATATATATATATATATATATATATATATACACACACACACACACACACACACACACACACACATACATATATATATATATATATATATATATATATATATATATATATATATATATATATATATATATATATATATAAACATGACAGAAGTTACACTAAAAGCGAGCAAATACACCATATAATGACAATAAACTTAAATCAAACTAAACCTCTTAAGCAACTTGCACCAGTTTCCCCAACCCCTTGCACACAGTGGAGCATTTTGGATATAAACATAAGTTTGTGCTCGTGCATCACTGTCGTGCTTCAGTGCTACACAAACTACGCTTTATAAAGTTTGATCTTCTTTGAGACGATATTACCTTTATAAAATTCATACACTTGACCAGTGGTTCTCAACCTTTTGTGAGCTCTGGACCCCTAGCATATTTCGAACAATCCACAAGGACCCCCTCACTCCACAACAATTATAGGCTATATATTTAACAGTTATTTCTATATATGTTGCTTTATTTTATTAATTTTTAATATTAATAATATGAACATTGGACCTCCATCCATCCATCTTCTATACCGCTTATCTTTTTCAGGGTCACGGGGAACCTGGAGTCTATCCCAGGGAGCATCGGGCACAAGGCGGGGTACACCCTGGACAGGGTGCCAATCCATCGCAGGGCATTAACATAACATTGGACATTCAAAATTTAATCAAAATATTTCAAGATTTAATTTTTTAAATTTTATTGTTGGTGTGACATTTAATTTGAATTATTTTTTGTTTATTTTATCCATCACTTGAACTTGTCTACTACTCACAGGTTTATTGCAAATTATCATTTCCTTTGTAAATAAATTTAAAATAACTCCATCAATGAACAATCGTCAGCTCAGATAGCATGATATTTGTGAATGCACACGAATAACCAAATTGATTAATTTTAAAACATCTCATTTGAGTACATTTTGATACATTATTTAAACATTAAATCCTTCCCACGGACCCCCTTCAATTACATCACTGACCATTAGGGTTCCGCGGACCCCCCTCACTCCCAAGCCTCTCTCCCCACCCCCGAAGAAGAAAAGTAGCGTAATTAGTAAATGTGCCAAGCACAGGCCAGCTAATTGATGAGATTCGTTGACAACAATTTCCAAGAATGAGTTGTTATGGAGCTGTTATTAAGCTATAAAGAAGCCTAAATCACCACTTAGTAATACGTGAAGCAGCAGACTAAACATAATTCAGATGACAGTGCAAACATTTTTAGCTGACTTCTTGGTAAACAGAAACTAGTCAACTAATGAAGTTCAAATGTATTGGATATTGGATTTCACAATAACTGCAGAGACTTTTCTTTCAGTATTGCTTTTCCTAGGTTTCCAGTGGTTCACCAAATGGAGCTGAGATTATAAAATCCAAATCTTACCAAACTTACTTGCTTCTTGTAATCAAGCAAAAGTAATTAGAAGTTTACACTGCAGTAGAACAGTGGTAGCACTCCAGGCTGTCATTTTGTTATAAAGTAATTGGGGTGGCATGAGAGGTAAATTTGAGTATAATCAGTGGTGAAATAGTGTTTTATATATTTGTCTATTTTTCAGCTTTTATTTAAAGTGCTGTGAAATAGTCTTGGGACATATGAAGACATGCTATAAAATTAAGATTCTTTGAAAAAAATGATAAAATTGAAATACTAAACATATAAAGAGCAGTAAACATTTTGCAGGAGTTTTTTCCTTTAAAACTGCATTGGACTGTTTTACAAGAAAATTAACTGGTTATTTCAAGCGTGGAGAACCTGTTACTGTTCTCCTGCACACTTTGGCTCTCACTGTTTCTGACTCTGCAGGTAAAACATCAAATGGTGTCCATGACCATTTCTGTAAAATGTCTTTTTTAATGATAATTTGGTGAATCATTCAAATTCTGAACAATTTTTGCATTGTGGCAGGACACATTATCCTGCTGAAAGAGGCCACAGCCATTAGGGAATATCATTGCCATGAAGGGGTGTACTTGGTCGGCAGAAATACTTAGGTAGGTGGGACGTGTCAAAATAACATCAACGTGGACCCAGGACCCAAGGTTTCTCAGCAGAACATTGCCCAGAGCATCACTCTATTAAGATCACAGGAACGAGAGGACCCAAAAGCAGATCACAGATACTAGGGTTGAGGGGTAAATGGGTTTTATTGAAAGTTAGGATAGGTAGGAGTGGGGAGAGAAGTGTGCTCAAGGCTGGGATTTGAACTCAGGTTGGCACCATGAGACTTGAGTGCTGAATCAGATAGCCACATGGGAAGGCGAGGTGGGGGAAGGAAATGAGCAGGCAAACAGACTGCTGAAGACGTGATCCTGGAATACATGGGAAAGCAACAAAAGAGTAAGCGAACAAACACTGGACATAAAAACTTGGAAAATAAACACAAGTAGGCCTGACGTGTTACTGCACTAGAAGCCGGAACCATCTGACAGCAAATGGCTGGAGAACCGGGGTTATATACTCCACTGATTGGTGACCTGATGAGGGACAGGGGCGCTCAATAATTACATCAGGGAGAGTGGAGCGCTATGCCCAGACACACACACACACACACACACACACACACACACACACACACACACACACAGAGACACAGACACAGACAGAGAGAGAAATGAGAGGGAGAGAAAACACTGGAAACATTAGGAAGGAGGAAAACACTGAAACACACAGGAGTCTTGGCCCAGACCATGACACACAATATCTCCTCCAGCTTGCCTTCTTCTCAAAGTGCATCCTGGTGCCATCTTGCTATCTCTTCCCCAGGTAAGTGACGCACATGCACCCGGCTGTGTGAAAGAAAACATGATTCATCAGACCAGGCCACCTTCTTCCATTGCTCCATCGTCCAGTTCTGATGCTCACATGCCCACTGTACAGTGCTGTGAAAAAGTATTCCCATCCTGATTTATATTGTTTTTGTGTATATCTCATAATAAATAGATTTACATCTTAAAAGAAATATAACATAAAACAAAGGCAACCTGAGTTAACACACAATACAGTTTTTATTTATTTAGCTTTTTATTTAAGCAAAAAAACGAAAGGTCCAACACATATCACCCATAGGAAAAACTAACTGCCCCCTTAAATCTGGTCATGCCACCTTTAGTAGCAATAACTGCAACCAAATGCTTTCAATAATTGGAGCTCAGTCTTTCACAGCACTGTGGTGAAATTTCGGCCCACTCTTCTTTGCAGAACTGCTTTAGTTCAGCTACATTGGAGGGTTTTTGAGCATGAACTGCCTATTTAAGGTCCTGCCACAGCATCTCAATTGGTTCAAGTCAGGACTTTGACTAGGCCACTCCAAAACTTTAATTTAGATTACTTTTTTAACCTTTCAGAGGTGGATTTACTCCTACGCTTTGGATCACTGTCTTGCTGCATAATCCAGCTGCACTTGAGATTCAACTTACCGAGTGAAGACCAGACATTCTCCTTTAGGATTTTCTGGTAGAGAGCTGAATTAATATTTCCCTCAATTATTGCAAGTTGCCCAGGCCCTGAAGCAGCAAAGCATCCCCACACCATCACACTTCCACCACCATGCTTGATCATAGGTATGATATTCTTTTTGTGGAATTCTGTGTTTGGTTTATATCAGATGTAACGGCACCCCTGTCTTCCAAACAGTTCCACTTTTGACTCATCAGTCCACAGAACATTCTCCCAAAAGGTTTGAGGATCACCAAGGTGTGTTTTTGGTAAAATTCAGATGAGCCTTAATGTGCTTCTGGGTTAGCAGTGGTTTTCACCTTGCCACTCTTCCATGGATGCCATTTTTGCCCAGTGTTTTTCTGATAGTGAAGTCATGAACAATGACCTTTATTGATGCAAGAGAGGCCTGTAGTTCCTTTGACGTTGTCCTTGGCTTTTTTGTGACTTCCTGGATGATTTGTAGCTTGGAGGAATTTTGGAAGCTTGGCCACTTCTGGGAAGCTTCACTTCTGTGCCTAGTTTTTCAATTTGGAGATAATGTCTTTCACTGTGGTTCTTTGGAGTCCCATAGACTTTGAAATAACTTTGTAACCCTTCCCAGACTGATGCATTTCAATCACCTTTTACCTCACCTTTGGCATAGTGTGTTACTGGGTAAGACCTTTTAACCATGCTGTTCATGCTGTTGAAAAAGTTCTGTTTAAATGTTGATTTGATTGAACAGGGTTTTGCAGTAATCAGGTCTGGTTGCGTCTAGTCCAGCTGAACCCTATTATGAATGCAGTTTCATAGATTTAGGGAATTAGCAACTACGGGGGCAAATACATTTTCACACAGGCCCAGTTGGTATTGGATAACTTTTTTTGCTTCAATAAATAACATTATCATTTAAATAATATATTCTGTGTTTACTCAGGTTGCCTTTGTTTAATCTTAGATTTTGTTTTAATTTCTGAAGCAATTTAGTATGACATACCCCAAAACAGAATAAATCAGGATGGGGAAAATACTTTTACACAGCACTGTAGGTGCTTTCGGTGGTGGACAGGGGTCAGTATGGGCAAGCTGGCCGGTCTGTGGCTACACTACCCCCTATACAGCAAACTGTGATGCGCTGTGTGTTCTGACACCTTTCTATCATAGCTAGCATGATAGTTAACTTTTTCAGAAGCTCTTTTGTGGGATTGGACCAGACGAGCTAGCTTTTGCCCACCTCATGCATCAATGAGCCTTGGGTGCCCATGACCCTGTCACCGTTTCACCAGTTGTCCTTCCTTGAACCACTTTTGGTAGCACTACATGCTGGGAACACTGCACAAGACCTGCCATTTTGGAGATTCTCTGACCCAGTCATCTAGACATCACAATTTAGCCCTTGTCGAAGTCACCCAGCTCATTTTTCCTGCTTCCAATACATCAACTTTGAGAACTGACTCTTCACTTGCTGCCTAATATATTCCACCCCTTAACAGGTGCCATTGTAACTAGAAGATCAGTGTTATTCATTTCACCTGTCAGCGGATTTAATATTATGGCTGATCAGTGTAAAAGAAACATCTAAGACAACATTTCTAGCAAAGGTTTGGGGTTCTAAAAATTTTGTACAATTGCCATTAAATATTCTAAATGCATGGATTTTATTAAGTCAGAGAGGACACAGTGTTTATCTTCTCACCAGCTGTGTCCCACTTGCTCTGATTGTCCTGACTTGATTTATGCACATAATTGGTTTCTCCTACTTGTCATGCATATGGTGCTCAATATGGTTTGTGTCTGGCCTCTGGAACCAACCATCATGTTTTGAAACTTAGGCAAGAAAATTCTTAAGTGCAGAAGATGTAAGACTTGCAGGAGTTTGCCAACCTGTAACTGAATTATATTACAGTCTGCAAATGTTGTTGGTCTGTCATAGCAAGAATAGATTTGCTTTTCAGTGACCTTCTATAGACTGGAAGTATAATGCAGTCTTAATTATTTTTCTTCCTTTTTGTTATTATGGATTTGGGACAGTTTTGCTAATGCGACAGAGCATCTGTGTCACCCTTGAAGACAACGATGCTCTGTTTTCCTGCTTGATTCTTCCCGCAGATGTAAACAAAGAATCATCTGCCCCAAAGTACTTCACAGTAAAGATAAAGGAACCTCCAAGCACTTCCAACTCTCCCTCTCCTCATCGTTTACCTCTGGACACAGATCTCAGCTGGAGCTACATCACATAGCTGATATACACATTCTTGCCTCTTTGCCCTACAGACATATTTGGCCTTGTGACCTCTGGAAGCCCCGCTTGAGGTGACCTGCTAATAAATATGTTCTAACATATCTGATCTTTCACATTTAGACACTTTGTGAATGGTGAAACCAGCCACTCTGGAGAATCGGATGGATTTCAGTCAGGGTTAAATGCTCCACACTCTTAGGCTGAACATTATATTATATTAACATCTGTGGCTGAATAATTTAGTGTTGTAAATGACTCAGCAGTACTTTCTTGAGTTATAGGTTTAGGGGCTCAAGACAGGGTCAATTCTCAGTAGCTAGATAGAATGTGCTCCCAGCAACCCTAATCTAATTCCACATCATTTCTGTTTTTTAAAGCTGTAGCATATTCTCACTCCAACCATTAAATAAACTAAGAAGATAATAAGGTTATGCCCTTGAGTAAAAAGAGACCACATATGAGTGGGCGTGTCTTTGAGTGGTAGGCCTACAGATTATTGCATCTTTGAGCTTAGAATCAAAACGCACCCTTCAAACATTTCTGAATAAACATGATTGCATGGTTTTTCTAACATATCATGTCAAGTTAGGTTATGTTAATATTAATAGTAAAGATGATAACATTTGCAAATTAATTCGCAATATTCATAGGTGTCTAGAAATCTCATAAATCCTGTCAATTAGCTCATGATAGCTAGCTTGTTAGTGCTAGCAGTGACATTTATTAACATTAATAAATATTACTTAAAAATCTTGTCAGGTTAGCTGCCTAACCATTGCAGAAAAAATATTATATATCATAAAATATCCTACAAATATTTATTAATATAATTGTTACTTTGTTGACTTGCTGTTTGATTAAGGCAGTGCAAAGTGGACTCATGTAACATGTACCATACCTTATCAAGCACATGCCCTTATCTAGCCCCAACACTGCCAAGCTACCACTGTTGGGCCCTTGAGTAAGGCCCTTAATCCATTCCTCCAGGGGTGCCGCATCATGGCTGAAGCTGCGCTCTCACTCCAGTTTCCAAACAGTATGCTAACTAAAGGTTTCTTCTTCCTCTTTATCTTCTTCTTTTTCTTCTAAAATCTCTTGGAACCACTTGGAAATCTTGTCAGCTTAGCTCATGTTAGTTAACTGGCTAAAAAATTATTATAAAAAAACTTTTTTCTCCCATTTTCTCCCCAATTTGTTTACTCTGAGAGACAAAGTTTGACCATAAATGAACAAATTAATCATTAATGAGAGATGACGGACAAAACCATTTTCCTTTCTGTTAGAGATCTTAGTTTATTGATCCAACTATGCTTCAAGTTTGAACTGAATACAACTGAAAGAAAAAAGGGAAAAGCATGCTCATTATATGCTTTTTTCTTCCTACTTGAAGAAACAGATTGAATGATGTCCACATTTTACCTCAAAGACACATCCTCCTACATCCTCCCTTGTATCCTCCATATACAAATGTAGAAGTAAGGAATGAACTGTAAAAAGGCTCTCAATTAAGTGGCAGAGTTGTAGAAATTTAATTTTGCAGTTGGTGTACCACATTTTTGGTCTCTCAGGAAATGAAACCAAGCTCCAAAATGTGCTTACAATGTGGACACATTTAGCATTTAGTCATAATATTGGTGTGCTCTCTCTCTCTCTCTCTCTCTCTCTCTCTCTCTCTCTCTCTCTCTCATATGCGTCTGTTATAGGTTTTGGCTAGATTTTGACCAAGCAGAGTCATGAGAGAATCAGAGTTGAACAGAAAGGAGAAATCAATAAAGCCGACAAGAAAGATGTGAGCCTGACCAGCTGCTGAGAAGTCATAACAAAACGGATTTTAATGATTATTCATCTGAAGCATATAAACAGTGTTCAACATAAGTATAGATAACATCATTTTGAATGCTAATAGACAGGTGTATTAGTGAGAAACTTGTCATTAACTGGGTCATTAACATAAAAAATGATCCGCAAGCCAATTTTCCTTTCTGTTACAGACCTATATGCACTGACCCAACTATCCTTCAAGTATTCAGATTGACCTTATAGTGACAGGAGAAACATGGCATATAATTAAGACATATGCAATGCATATTCACCATATGGCAAGTAGTCACATTAAGACAGAGAAGTGTGTACATATTTACTTAGAATATCCTCAATCTTCACCATTACAATCTAAAAAAAAAATAAAAAACTCAATCAGGCCAGAAAACAAGTGAATTTACTGAATGTTTCATGAGCCAAGGAAGATACATCCCCTCATTCTCATACTACAAGGTTATATTTACATAGAAAATTTTATAAACATTTCTAGGTCATTGGCAATTCTCAGGGTGAAACCTGAGAAATCCAGGGTGAAATTGTGACTGAATTATCATCAACACAGAATCTTCCCAAACATTCACATTATAAATACTGGCACTAGAGCTGCAACAACTAATATATAAAATTGATTATGAAAGTTGATGTCAAAGAATTTCATTATCGATTAGGTAGTCTGTGCATGGCATGAGGTACATTTACTCATTGCGTTACTTCTGGTCCGAAAACATGGATCAGAGAGAACAGCCCAAAGTTGTGTCCCAAATGAGGAGACTTACACTATGCACTATGTACTCTACCATCTGGTGTATGAATTTTATAAGGGTATTATCGTCTCAATGGAACACTAGAGGTTTTTTACTAAACAGAAATATAAGCCACTTCCCAGTCATCAAACGCATGTAATGCGATGCCTCTAGCTTTAGCAGAATACCCAGCGTCAATGAAAATGAAATTCTTCAGCTTACTGTTTATGTCAGCATTACCTTTTCTGCCCAACATGACCTCAGTCACCATCAGACAGAAGCGTAATCGTCAAGTGACGGTAGAAAAAAGTGTGTGAACCAAGTCCTCTAAGGCATGGGAGCATTTTATATTAAATGCAGTGAAGAAGACTGTAACCTATGTAACCTGTAACTTATGTTGATATCAAAAATGCTCCTCGGTCTAGGGAAATTGGTGCAAGTTGTTTAAACGGTTTAGTTAAGATCTGTAATGTCAAATTAAAATGGTACAATTTTTAATTATTAATTTAGGATAAAAATTTAATTATCAGTGCTTTTTTTGTGTATCCAGAAAAAATTATAAATAAATACTTATACTGTATATAATATAAACTAATACACACACACACACGCGTGTGTGTGTGTGTGTATTAGTTTATATTACATATAAGTATTTATGCATTATTTTTAATGTAAAGTTTTAGACTGAAGTGTATATTTGTAACACTCAATTTGTGGATTAATCGAAAAGATGACTCGTTTTTTAAAATAATTGTAGTTGCGGCCCTAACTGGCACACTTGATACTTGACTAGCTTGTTAATCCATTTTAGAGGGACACAGTGTTTACTGATATTTCTGTCTCTTTCTCTCACAATTCTCCCCCCCCATTTTCAGTTCTATTTGAACACCTAAGCACATGGCCTGCTGCTGGTCATGACGGCTGGCCAGAGGCGGCATATCATTAGCATTCTGCTGTGTGCTTTCCAATGCTGCTTCACTGAACTTTAATTTACTTGACAGTTGCCATTGCTGCTGCTGTGACTTCTTTTTGCCACCACTACCAGGCTCTCGCTCAATGCCCTCACTGTCCTCTGACTCCCCAAACAGCCCCAGGACATATACTCTCTTGAGAAATGTGGCTTCTAGTTTTTAACATGCTGTCTAACTCAGACAACATTCTCTTTAATAGATTCTGAGAATTGAGGTGGAATGATGTAAAAATTCATAAGTTGCTCAAAACTATAAGGTAAATTAGGACATATTATAGTATAATCTAGCAAAGCTTCAATAAAGTCATTTTAAATTATGTAGGTCTACATTTTTTAGTCATCATATAACAATAATGACACTATTTCAGATTTCATTGTCAAGTTTTACCACTATAGTAAATGGTAAATGGCACACTTATACAGTGCATCCGGAAAGTATTCCCAGCGCTTCACTTTTCCCACATTTTATGTTCCAGTCTTATACCAAAATGGATTAAATTAATTATTTTCCTCAAAATTCTACAAACAATACCCCTTAATGACAATGTGAAAGTAGTTTGTTTGAAATCTTTGCAAATTTATTAAAAATAAAAAACAAAAAAGCACATGTACATAAGTATTCACAGCCTTTGCTCAATACTTTGTTGAAGCACCTTTGGTCCCAATTACAGCCTCAAGTCTTTTTGTGTATGATGCTACAAGCTTGGCACATCTATTTTTCAGCAGTTTTTCCCATTCTGCTTTGCAGGACCGCTCACGCTCCATCAGGTTGGATGGGGAGCGTCGGTGCACAGCCATTTTCAGATCTCTCCAGAGATGTTCAATCGGATTCAAGTCTGGGCTCTGGCTGGGCCACTCAAGGACATTCACAGAGTTGTCCTGTAGCCACTCCTTCGTTATTATGGCTGTGTGCTTAGGGTCATTGTCCTGTTGGAAGCTGAACTTTCACCCCAGTCTGAGGTCCAGAGTGCTCTGGAGCAGGTTTTCATCAAGGATTTCTCTGTACATTGCTGCATTCATCTTTCCCTCAATCCTGACTAGTCTCCCAGTTCCTGCCGCTGAAAAACATCCCCACAGCATGATGCTGCCACCACCATGCTTCACTGTAGGGATGGTATTGGCCACGTGATGAGTGGTGCCTGGTTTCCTCCAGACATGACGCTTGCCATTCAGGCCAAAGAGTTCAATCTTTGTTTCATCAGACCAGAGAATTTTGTTTCTCATGGTCTGAGAGTCCTCCAGGTGGGCTGTCATGTGCCTTTTACTGAGGAGTGGCTTCCATCTGGCCGCTCTACCATACAGGCCTGATTGGTGGAGTGCTGCAGAGATGGTTGTTCTTCTGGAAGGTTCTCCTCTCTCCACAGAGACATATCGCTCAGTGTGGCCGGGCAGCCAGCTCTAGGAAGAGTCCTGGTGGTTCCAGACTTCTTCCATTTACGGATGATGGAGGCCACCGTGCTCATTGTGACTTTCAATGCTGCAGAAATGTTTCTGTACCCTTCCCCAGATCTGTGCCTCGATACAGTCCTGTCTCGGAGGTGCACACACAATTCCTTGGACTTCATGGCTTGGTTTGTGCTCCGACATGCATTGTTAACTGTGGGACCTTATATAGACAGGTGTGTGCCTTTCCAAATCATGTCCAATCAACTGAATTTACCACAGGTGGATTCCAATTAAGTTGTAGAATCATCTCAAGGATGATCAGTGGAAACAGGATGCACCTGAGCTCAATTTTGAGTGTCATGGCAAAGGCTTTGAATACTTATGTAAATGTGCTTTTTTTGTTTTTTATTTTTAATAAACTTCCAAAGATTTCAAACAAACTTCTTTCACGTTGTCATTATGGGGTATTGTTTGTAGAATTTTCAGGAAAATAATGAATTTAATCCATTTTGGAATAAAGCTGTAACATAACAAAATGTGGAAAAAGTGAAGCGCTGTGAATACTTTCCGGATGCACTGTATAGCGTTTTTATCCAAAGCGCTTTACACTGTGTCTCATTCACCCATTCATACACACACTCACACACAAAGGGTAGCAGAGCTTCCATGCAAGGTGCTAACTTGCCATCGGGAGCAATTTGGGGTTCAGTGTCTTTCCCAAGGACACTTCGGCATGTGGAGTCATGTGGCAGGGAATCAAACCGCTAACCCGCCCTACCACCTGAGCCACAGCCACCCCATACACCATCACACCACTAATTAACAGAGAAGCTATGTTTGTGTTAAGCTATGTTGTGTCTAATGAGGATAACTCTATGTTCATTAGAGTTAACCTCATTGTCCTCATTGTTTTGATGCTTGAGGTAGCTTTACAAGAATTTGCAGTACACAAGAGGTAATTTTTCCAACTTACTCCAGGGGTTATATTACATAGGGAATATTACATAATCATACTGGAATGGAAAATGAAAGCAGCGAGTGAATTAATGAATGTGAAAATATATAATTCGTGAATTAAACTAAAACTAAAATGTCTTGTTTATAATGACCTTTCTTAAGATTGACAATAAACTTAAAACTAAATGTTCAATGTCTATTCCAAATTCTGAACAAACGGGTCATTATTTTATCCTGAACAAGTCTTTGTTACTATAGCTGGTGACTATCTATTATAGATTAAGAAAGGCATTCTCATCATCTGATTATTATCAGTATCTCTCAGAAGATACTAATCTCTCAGAAGAGCTGCAGTCAATCTTTGATTCACAGTTGTTGAACAAAGCAGTCAAGACTGAATCTTTGGGCCATTATCTCAACTTCAGAATGTGGGCAAAGAAAGGTCTTACTGAAGGCTTGGATGAATAAAATTTTTGTATGAATTTCATTATCAGTCTTATGGAATCTTATTCTTAACTAATGATTAAGATTCTTTGATATCACCTAATTTCCCATTAAACATATGTGGAAAGTTTAATAATTGTATATATATATATATATATATATATATATATATATATATATATATATATAAAAATTCAGTATGTTACAACCCCAATTCCAAAAAAGTTGGGAAAACAGAATGCAATGATGTGCAAGTCGTATAAACCAATATGTTATTCCCAATAGAACATAGAAAACATATCAAATGTATAAACTGAGCAAATGTATGATTTTAAGGAAATGGTACATTTATACCCAATCATGTTACTGATTTGTTACCAATTAACCTCCAGCTGTTTCTTTTTAGTAACACTTACTTTTCCAGCCTTTTGTTGCCCCGTACCAAATTTTTTGAGATGTGTTGTGGCCATCAAATTACATTTTTCCTTAAAATGGTACATTTCCTTAGTTTAAACATTCGAAATGTTTTCTGTGTTCTATTAAGAATAACTTATGGGTTTATGAGACTTGCAAATCATTGCGCCCTGTTTTTATTTACATTTATTTACATGTTACACAGCGTCCCAACTTTTTTGAATTGGGGTTGCACATATATATATATATATATATATATATATATATATATATATATACATATATATATATATATATATGTGTGTGTGTGTGTGTGTGTGTGTGTGTGATAGGAAGATTAGGATTAGGGTCAGTGTCTGTACCTTTTTAAACAATTTTACTCATGTTAAATCAAACTTGATCCAACCTCATCATCATCTTTGTTCAGAAATGTACCAGTTGCTCATATCAGGGCTGAGGTTTCCTAAAGCATCCCAACACTAATATGATAGAGTGAGCATAACATTGAATACTGTATCTACCAGTATAAAATGCTTTAGGGAAACTGGGACCAGGTTGTTATATAGCCACCAATAGAAGGTTCATTTGCAATATGATTCCTTGATAACGGTTATTGATTCTTTAAACATCTTCCAGGCTTCACAGTCAGGAGGTAATGAAGCAGGCATTTTAATTAGGACTTAGGTTAAGTCCCATAGGATTAATTTTCGAGCCTGACTGGCAAAACATATCGTTACTGTTTAGATCAGACAAGGCGATTGTTAACATGTAAAAAGAAGTTAGCAGCCAGTGCACCTGTGTTCGTAGATGTTATGTCAGCTCTTCTGAACACCTGAAGCAAAGCGCCACAGGATCCTTACCCGCCGCCAACATCCCGTGTACACCAAATACACCAGATATCATCTCAGACATTTCTGTATTATATAAACTAGGAAAAACTACATTATCTGAGTAAGTTAGTTTGGTTATGCTTTATAGCACAAGAACTAAACACCTAAAATGCACAAACCTATTGCGCAATCAGATGCTTTAGACGGACGTGGGACCCTTCTCTATTCTACAAAACAAACCATTAAATCAGCGCGCCACGTACCTAAGAAAAAATCCGCCGCAGACCAAGCAGCAAATAAGCAGATAAAGAAGTAACTGCCATATCATACGGCCATGTCTTGCAAGGACTGTGCTCTTACCTTAATCAACAGCTCGGAATCGGGATGAGGGTGCAGTTTTTCCTCCTTGTTCGGTGATGCTGTTGTGACTCCGCTCAGTCCAGCGTAATTTGCGCAAAGAGGAGAATGACGCTGCGCGCATCTACCGGCCTGCGATAATAAAATAATCTGTACTATGTAATGGCTCGGCTCTGGATATTCTGACAGAGCTTTGTTATGCAGCCTTGTCGCGCTAAGGTATCTCGTTTACGATAACGCTTTCTCCCTCTCTCTGTCCCTGCCTTTCATATTCTAAAGCGTTATCCCTCCTTCTTTCCTCTCCCTGCACCAATCCATCTTCTCGTCTCAGAGTATCAGCTCCTCCCTCTCTCTCTCTCTCTCTCTCTCTCTCTCTCTCTCGCTTCAGGACAGCTCAAATTGAGAAAAGCCTACCTATGAAAAATACGTTTCTCATTTGTTATGGGACTCAGTGTATTGTCTCAGGGCCTTTCAGTGGGGGTGGAGTACACAACCTTCCCCCAACCCCCTATTTTACACCTCTCTGTAAATTTGCACACATTTGATTGGAAGCACAAACACACTGGCTGGACCAGGATGCAAGCCATTGCAAGCTATTGTAATATGGACAATGGCATCAAGCACCCATTAACTGAAATGACAAACTTACCATTGTATTACCTTATTACCATTCTATTATGACTGGACATGTAATATGAAATTACACATTATGAGAGTACTTAATTTGTATTTATTTTACATACAGTACACTATGGAATAAACCTAATTCACTCTACTTAAGTTTTACTACTGATTTCCAATTGTCCTTTGCACCCTTTCAGTTTATTGTATTTTTTTGTATAATTGCATGCAAACTCACTTCAAATCTAAAAAAAATTTAAAAAATGAAAAAATAAGCACAATGTGGTTGGGTTTCATTCAATTTCACATTGGAAAAAAAGGCAATTGGAAAAAATATTAATGCTAGCTCCACCCCTAATCTTAAAGCTATGTTTAACTTTCTTGCATTTTCCTATGAATGGGATTGCGCAAACTGTTTTCAATTGTGAGACCATGTTTAGTACATAATATTTTGCACGTCTTTGTGCAGATTTGATGAAAAGTCCCTGTACATAACAGGTGATAAACACACAAAAATGCCACTGGGCCACCACGAGCATCTAGAAGAGCTTCAGTGCATTTTGGCATAGATTCTACACATCTCTGCAACTGTAATGAAAGTATGGAGCACCATTCTTCCAAAAGATATTGTGTAGAGTTGCTATTTAAAACCTAGTTAACACTGCACCGACAGACACAAACGCTGACAATCACTAACTTTTAAAAGTTGTCCATTTGATTTAATGACAGTGACACTGTCTTCAATGACAGGTGACTTTGTTTACGTTGGACACGTGCTTTTGTTATGGTTATGTTCCGTCTCTGCCCCCATTTTGTCATTGGTTGTTTTCCGATTGTGTTTCATCATCGTTTTCAGCTGTCCGTGTTAACCCATGATTATGTTTGTCAAACAAACCCCTTGTGTCTCTGTGCACATTGTGTAGTATTGAGTTTATCTCTTTACCAAGCAGTTGTTTCTCATTTCTCGTTTTGGATTTTAGCCTTGCCCAGTTTATGCCTGTTTGTAGATCGCTTGACCCATTGCCTTTTTTTGACCACGCTCTAGTATCATGATTTGAATTTGTCTGCCTGTCTCTCTATATTAAACGTTTTTTGCTGCACTTGCATCCGCCCTCAGCCTTCATTACGTCCATTACATGACAAAATACTACAGCTCAACATGGATGCAGCGGGAAGATGGAGGAGACATCACACGAGAAAAACCAAGCAAACCATCCCCGTGGATTCGATACAGTTTCCACAGTGGACTGTAGTAGATCTCCCAGAGCAGTATGATGGTTTGTCAGGCAATCCTGAATATTTTCTTGTGGACTGCCAGATTTATTTTTCTAGCCTAGCAGACCCCAAGCCCGGCAAGAAGCAATGGCTAGGGTACCTGTTGTCCCGGTTTTGAGGCCCAGCATGCCAGTGTGTGCAGTGTCTAGCAGCTATTGGATCCAGAGGACTGGAGAATGTCACTTAGTTTGTGGGACTATTCATGATGGAGTTCAGCAGTCCAGAGTCCAGGGCCGTCCTAGAGGATCTTTTGGGGGAGCCCTGCCTCTGAGATGAATCTGACGTGCCGTTCACTACCTATTATGAACAGGCAAACTGGGTGACCTCCTTCCCAGAGCTCCAACCTGAGACTCACGAAGTGGTCTCATCTGCAGAGCTCCAGCCAGAGGTCAACATGGTGACCTCATCTCCAGAGCTACAGCTTGAGACCCACGAGATGGTCTCGCCTGCAGAGCTCCAGCCAGAGGTCAATGTGGTGACCTCTATTCCTGAGCTACAGCTTGGAACCCACGAGGCGGTCTCATCCCCAGAGTTTCAGCCTGAGACTCACAAGGTTGTCTCGTCTCCAGAGCTCCAGTATAAAGTCAAGTTCCTGCTAGAAGTCAACGAGGTGAGCTCCCAAGCCATGTTCACGCCCGAGATCGATGAGGCGACCTCCCACGCCAAGTTCCTGTCTGAGGTTGAAGAGATGACCTCCCACGCCAAGTTCCTGTCTGAGGTTGAAGAGGCGGCTTCCCAAGACTCATTCCTATCTGAGATCAATGATGTAACCTGCCATGCCATGTTACAGTCTGAGATTGACGATGTGACCTTCCACGCCAAGTTGCAGTCTGAAACCGATGTCATGACCAACCAAGATCTCCTCATGCATGAAACCAACGTCACGACCGATCAGGTTCCTCTCACGCCTGAAGTCGCTGACATTACCAACCAATTTCTGCTCATACCCAAGTCTGCTGACAAGGACAACAAAGTTCTGATCACGCCCGAGCCTACTGACATGGACACCCAAGTTCTGCCCGCGATCGAGTCTGTTGACATGGACAACCAAGTTCTGTTCATGCCCGGGTCTGCTGACACAACCAACCAAGTTCTGCTCATGCCCGAGTCTGCTGACATGGACAAAAAAGTTGTGCTCACACCCAAGTCTGTTGACACGGACAACCAAGTTCTGTTCATGCCCGAGTCTGCTGACGCAACCAACCAGGTTCTGCTCACACCCGAGTCTGCTGACACAGACAACTAAGTTCTGCACACGACCGAGTCTGTTGACACGGACAACCAAGTTCTGTTCACACCCAAGTCTGTTGAAACAGGCAACCAAGTTCTGTTCACACCCAGATCTGCTGACGCAACAAACCAGGTCTGCTGACATGGACAACCAAATCTGCTGACATGGACAACCAAGTTCTGCTCATGCCAAAGTCTGGTGACATGGACAACCAAGTTCTGCTCATGCCCAAGTCTGCTGACACAACCAACCAGGTTCTGCTCACGCCTGAGTCTGCTGACACAGACAACTAAGTTCTGCTTACGTCCGAGTCTGCTGACACAGACAACCAAGTTCTACTCATGCCTGAGACTGACGACATGATTAACCAAGCTCTGCATACACCTGAATCTGCTGACACAGCCAACCAAGTTCTGCTCACGCCCGAGTCTGCTGACACGAACAACCAAGTTCTGCTCACGCCCGAGTCTGCTGACACAGACAACCAAGTTCTGCTCACACCCGAGTCTGCTGACACAGACAACCAAGTTCTACTCATGCCTGAGACTGACGACACGATCAACCAAGCTCTGCGTACACCTGAGTCTGCTGACACAGCCAACCAAGTTCAGCCTGCAAAGTCAATGGAGTACGACACTCAGACTCTCTGCGTGACTAAGGATGCTGCTCAGCATCCCAATACAGCTGAGGATGCCACTCAGCCACCCTGTTCTACTGAGGAAGTTTCTCCACCTCCCGTTGTAGCCAAGAGCTCCGTTTTGCTTTCCTACCCTGCCGTGGATGCCACTACGCAAAGGTTCTATGAGGACACTGCTCTGCCTTCCTGCGCTAATGAGCATGTCACTCTGCCTTCCTGCTTCACTGAGGATGCCGCTCATCTCCCGGTTCAGTTAAAGACATTTTGTCCAAAGGGCCAGGACCGCCAGGGGAGGGGAGTGTATGCTCCTCCCGGAGCGCCCTTGGATGGGGGTTCTGTCATGACTTCTCCTTGAGTCAGCGCTGCAGTATTGCAGTATGCTCAGAAAACCGAAACGCATGCTCATGCATGAGCCAGATGTGCGAGTACTTAGCGAAGGCACGCTTTTCGGTCTTCAATAACAGTGACTTTGTTTACGTTGGACACGTGATTTTGTTATGGTTATGTTCCGTCTCTGCCCCGTTTTGTCATTGGTTGTTTCCCAAATGTGTGTCATTGTTTTCAGCTGTCCGTGTTTAACCCATGATTACATTTGTCATATAAACCCCTCGTGTCTCTGTGCACATTGCGGAGTACTGAGTTTATCTCTTTACCAAGCTGTTGTTCTTTGTTTCTCATTTAACGTTTTTCATTTTGATTCATGTTATTGACCTTGTTTCTCTTTTCTCATTTTTGGATTCCATCATCGCCCAGTTTGTGCCCGTTTGTATATCGGCTGAATTTTTTGCCTGTTATTAGATCATGCTTTGGATTACTGTTGTGGATTTGTCTGCCTCTCTCTCTCAATAAATATCTTTTGCTGTACTTGCATACACCCTCAACCTTCATTACGTCCATTATGTGACAAGATGATCCTTACCAGGGGTCAAAATTAACAATTTTATTTAAATAACACATCAATACATAACTTATACTCTTCTTTCTTATTCGTCCACAAATCTGCCATTTTACGCATAACAATGATTTAGCGCACCTAGCACTTAGCGCTCAAGCTTTCGTTTCTATGGAGTTTTCCGGGATGCTTGCCTCATCGTCATTTTGTCAGATTTGCAAACTTACATTTGCATAAAAGTATTGTTCATAATGTATGGACTATTAAGGGTCTTAGCTTACCACATAGCCTACCATAAAAGATATCTTTCTCTGAGTTGTTGAAACTGTTTTGGGCAAAATAAGTAAAATTTTTGATAACTTTACACATCCTCTGTCTGCAGTTCTCTGCATAAATGTAAGTAAGCGCCCTGTCTCTCATGTCACAATAACCAAGGCTTCACACACAACCTCTTTTGTTTCACGCTTTTCTTTCCAGGAGAAGAATGACAATATAAGACAATAGTAAAATTTTGATTGTCATAAAAGGATCATCCATTTTTAACCCAGTCTGACTGTCTACAAAAAAGTTTGTTGACGTCTGCTGGGACAGTGTGAACATGACAGTTGTGTTTCCCAACATTCTAAACCTAACGTCTAACTTTTAAAAGTTGGTGATTGTCGCTGTTGGTCAACAAAGTGTCAATGCAGTATGAAATATTAAGTGTGAACCCAAACAATGCCAGCAAAATGCCTAGATTTAATTTGTCATTTGTTTGTCTTCTGGCAGGTATTCTTATTCTAAATTTCTGACTGAACCATTCTGCAAATCCTAATGAGATCTGATATCTTCTGAGTCATAATTCATAATATTAATAATTCATAATGTAAGTCATAAGTAATAGTTACTATATATTTACATATATCAAATTATATGTCTATCATCTTGTTTTCTCTTTACCCTCATTAACATACATTGAATTATATGTCATTAACCTTAAGATTATTAGATTATAGGTCTTTAAATTTTCTCCCTGTGTTGCGGAGGTTTCCTCTGGGTACTCCGGTTTCCTTCCCCAGTCCAAAGACATGCACCATAGGCTCATTGGCATGTCTAAAGTGTCCGTAGTGTATGAATGGGTGTGTGAATGTGTATGTGATTGTGCCCTGCGATGGATTGGCACCCTGTCCAGGGTGTACCCTGCCTTGTACCCCATGCTCCCTGGGATCGGCTCCAGGTTTCCCCATGACCCTGAAGGAAGGATAAGCGGTATAGAAGATGGACGGATGGAGGTCTTTAAATTTGTTATATTACATAACTGTAATTTAATTTTCATACAGTGCCCAAGACTTTTTGTGCCCAAAAGTTTGCTACCCTTTGCAGAATCTGCAAAATCATAATATTGTTAGCAAAATAAAAATGTTGTTTTTTTCATTTAGTACTGTCCTGAATAAGCTATTTCACATAACAGATGTTCACATATAGTCCACATGACAAGATAATAGCTGAATTGATAAAAATTACCCTGTTCAAATGTTTACATAGCCTTGATTCTTAATACTGATTAGTCCCTTGTTTGTCCTGAGAAATTAAACTGCCCACTGTTCTTCAGAAAAATCCTCCAGGTCTTGCACATTCTTTGCTTTTCAGGCACATTCTGCATATTTGACCCCTTTCCAACAGTGGATATATGATGTTGAGATGTCCATCTTTTCACAGTGAGGACAACTGAGGGACTCGTACAGAACTATTACATAAGGTGCAAGCATTCACTGATGCTGAATAGGTAACATGATACATTAAGTGCCAGGGGGATGTAAACCTTTGAACAGGATGATCAGTTACTGATAGTAAATTGTTACTATTTTGTCTTCTGGGAGACATGTAACTACCTTATTTAGCATCTGAAGGGCAGTACCAAATAAAAAAAAAACTTTAAACAAAATACTAAGATTTATCAGATTCTGCAAGGGGTATGCAAACTTTTGGGCACAACTCTACGTCTGTCTATGTTTTAAAGGCTGCTTAATGTGATGACATGGTTGTGCATTTGCAGTTTTATTAGAAATAATAATGAAAGTCTTCTGAATGTGTCTTACAGTTCCTGTTAAGGCTGCCACTCAGATCTGCTCATTATTGCTGAACTGCTCCAGATTCTCCAAAATGTACACTGATTCAGGCACTGCATCAGTGGACATCTGCTGACATATGCAGTAGATCAGCAATAGAAGGTCATAGATCTCATGTCAGGGATCGTTGGGGAGAAGATTGCTAAGATACACTTTTACTGCACAGCAAGAACAGCCAGAACAATGCTGAAATATATTGAATAGAACACCAAGCCATTCTGCAAGTAAAAAGCAATATGCACAATATTCTAATAACTAATACTATGTAGATTTAAATAATATAGGCCATAATAATAATAATAATAATAATAATAATATAACACCAAAATAATGTGTAAATATGTGGGGTTGCTAAGTTTGGTAAAACCAAGTCTTATTTCAGGCTACTTTGAAAGAGTGGTCTAGCACCTGAACCAGCCAAAAACTATATATCATATCAAATAGCCAACCTCATCAACTATTTCTACTGAAAATTCAAGCAAGATCTCAATACTCCAACAGGAAACCTTCAACAATCATGATGATGCTGGTTTATAACCTTCAAACTGCAAATCCCTTTGTGATTTTACACCTGAAAACTCTCTGTTACACTAAAAGCAACAAAACAACAAAGGGGAAACACACACACACACACACACACACACACACACACACACACACACACACACACACACACTAATTGACCCTTCTTCCTCAGGATTAAGTCACTGGGGAGATTTATTAAATGGTTCTCAGGTTATATTACTTACACACTCTGAGTACAGATGTTTTAAATTAAATTTATCTAGCAAGATTCTGGTAAGTTCCTGCTTTACTTCCTCCACAATGTGAATGGAGGATGGGATGTTTTTTATTTATTTATTTTTTTTTTTACAAATACCCCTTCCCTGAGATCCCTGGTTGGTGTGTTCTTCTCGGGAATCTGAGCATCTGACTGACTGTCTGTTCTCCTCCCTGATGTCATATTAATTTTCAATTGATCGTCAACATATTTTGTTAGTGCTGTCACAGGCCAGGGAGATGCGTCTACATGGCAGATGTTAGCACATTTAATCACTGTATTATCACTCCTAAAACACATGTATTTCACATAGTATATAGAGTTGTTCACCAGAATAAATAGTTAGAGTTTAAATTATTATTGAATGTTTTCTCTAGCTGTCCATTTAGTTATATTTCTCCATTTGGTCTCACCTGTCACAAAAATCAAATCTGAGTTGGCTTTGTTTAGGATTGATGTTGGTTCAAATAATGTATTAATAACATACAGTATAGTCAGAATATTAGTTGTAAAAAAAGTTTCAGGGTATAAATGATTTTATTTATATTTATTTCAAGTTATAATGCATTAATTGTCCACAAGGCCATGCTAATATCAGTTGGTAATGCTCCCAGGCTGCTTCATTAACTACACTTACTGTATCTGAGCTGCCCATCTCCCTGAAGGATACTCCATCTGTTTCACAAATGGGATCAATAGTGATGATTTTTAATGTTGCCTAAAAGCCCTGGGTAACCTGAGTGCTCTAGCCATGGTCATGTTCCCATCTTTCTTACTGAAGACCCTCCAGTTCAGTCCAGCCACAGTCACAGTTCACCCACACTGTTATCTGTTATGTTCTTGGTACGCTCTGCTGGACAAGCTGATTACAGAAAAGGTTTGAAGCTTTACAAATCCATGGCAGGGAGATTAGGTTAAATCCATGGCATTGGTAGAGAATTCTTGCAATTTATAGGGATCTAATGTAAAACAGAGAGTGGCAGCTTTTCATGCACTGCAAAAAATATTTGAATATTGTACCTCATTCAATGTTTTTCAATGATTTTTTTAAACAGTGAAAAGGGGAGAATGAGTTTATGCAAACACAAATACAAGTAAGAATAAGCTCTAGCTTCTATATCCTAGGGCTAAATATCCTAACTTTGATTTCTAAATGCACTTTTATGCATAAGCTATCTGGTCATCTTTTATTCTGTTTCCCTTCACTTTTTTGGGGCAGTAGGACAATTAGCATTTAGATGAAGACTGTTCGTAGATGCTTCTGGCAGTGTCCATGCCCATCTCTGAGATTCCTCTGGGGAATAAGTGTCAGGGAGGGTGGGATGACAGAGGAAGGAATTCACTTTATAATTGACGGCTGGCATCTGGGCAAAGGCCTCGAGAGGGGGCCTGTCCTTTCTCTGAGAGGCACAATGTCCCTCCTGGCACTGTCTGTGTATGTGTGTTTGATGGGTGAGAGAGTAACCAAATTCATCTTTCGAAAAGGCAGCAACAATACAGTTTGCTCAGACTTGGTATTATGTTTACTATGATTTTGTTTTTCATCTAGTCATCTGTTGTTGTCAGTTAGCTTTGCAACCTGTATGTAAGTAATTTTTTTTCTAATAATCGATAAATGTTGTTTGGCTTTTTTATATATAAAATATAAGATAGTAAACATAGAGTGGGGTGTAATTTAAATATTATATTTACTTCAACATAAAACACAGTGGGCAGCACAGTGGGGAAGGCAGGTAGTGTTGCTGCCTCACAGCTCTAGGGTCCCCAGTTAAATGCTGAGCTCAGGTTTCTGACTCATGTTCTACCCATAGCTGAATCAATTTCCTCCCATCACCCAAAACATGCCAGTAAGTAGACTGGCTGTGTAAAATTGCCCTATGCTGTGAAAGATCGCATGATTTGTGTGATAGACTACTGCTGACTGCCAGATGTCTTCCTGCCTCGTGCTCAGCGTTCCCGTGTTCTCAGGAAACGCCATGATCCTGACACAGATAAAGCAGTTACTGTAGAAGAAGATGATTAATAGATAGATAGCACTTGCTTGTGGACATCAGTGCTATATATATATATATATATATATATATATATATATATATATATATATATATATATATTAACACAAATGAAATGACCTTTACATCTTTAAATGCAATTTTCTCCCATTTCACTTTTGGCAGCAACCAGACTTTAAAATGTTATACCTTATCTATGACTGAGATACTGTGTATGCAAAACAGCAACTTGTTTCAGTTCAGTAAAATGGTTAATTTTCAGAACTTCATATAATAGAAAATATCAACGTTTATAACTCCCAGGGTGCCACACATTTAACTTGGGGGATTTTTTAAAAACTGGTAAACTGATATCGACAGAAGAAAAATTTAATGTGGTCATTTGATTTGTAGAGGAAAGCTGATGCTAAGTCAAATTGAGTCAGATTGGTTTGTTTCTGTATGGGAAAATTAAAGATTTTTACCACCTTGACATCAAAACGTACCGTCGGGATTTGTGGGTAAGAGAGACCACTTATAAATCATCATTGTTGAGAATCACACATTTTTGAAGGGACCTATTTTTATAGATCCTTGTAAGTTTTTCCACTAGTATAATCATGAAGAAATTTTTCCAATCAAGTGACATGATGTGTTTCCTCGGATGTGTCAAGATTATGCTACAGTTCTGTTAACATTCTATTACTACTACAACTCATTCAAACCTGAGCTCTGTTGTCACAATACATCCTAGGGAAAAAAAACACCTGCACAGATGTGGGATGGAATAAAAAATGTTTTTTTTTTTTTTTTTTTTTAGAATAAAATGCTGCTCAGGTGCATTTCAGCATATTTATCTTTAGAATGCATCAGAACAAAATGCCCAGACAAGCACATACACAGTGCTAAAGCCATCTGCCTGTGGGACATCAGGTGATGGCCCACCGCTGTGCTGCCAGCCAGGAGCAGATGATGGGTGTTAAGGAGTCAGCATCACACCTGTGCTAAGCCAACCAGAACAAACAGTATAAGTAATGACTGAACTGTCTGGGACATGGGAGTAGGGAAAAATTAGCTTTTCCTTTTGTTATACTGAGCTCAAAGTGGAGGAAATGTGCAAACTTAATATTTCCACAGCTGATCAACTATTCGTCCACGGATCAGTTGAACGTAATGTATCTTATTAAGTCTGGCTAAGATATTAATCCCATTTCCACCGGTAATAATATCCTGATGTTAAACACGAATTATGAGCACAGTAAGACAATCAGACAACTTAAGACAATAAATCATAAATATAGACAAGAGACACTTACTATTAAAATAAAACGAGACTTTATTAAGCTATTGTAATACACAGAAACTAGTCTAACACATAAGCACACACACACACACACACAAAAACAAACAAGGGGGTGAAAATAGCTTTGACGGAGAATGAAAATTTTTAACACCATAAGCTGTTCTTAGACCTCAACCTGAATGAACCATCAACAATTAATTTAATTTTTGCTGTTTTAGAAGGGCTCTATAAAATACACCAGCTTTGACTGAGACCTGGAGGCACTTACTTATGTTGAAGTTGCTCTAGATGTGGGATTCCCGCTGTTCGTCCTTGTGTAGAAGGGATTCCGGTCTTTCTGGTCACATAATTTCATGCCTTCTCTTTTCTTCCTTTATAGAGTTTGGATCAAAGTTTTAGTACCTATAACTAACAAGGTTCTACCTGATTTTCCTTAGTCTTTGAGGAAATCTTTCAAAAAATCACTCAAGGAACACACACAAAGCAAATAAGATATATGTTGGCCGATGTTAACACATTACTAATAATTAATCAAACACCTATATCCATAATCACTCATACTCATGCATGTTAAACAATCAAATGTTTGAATGGAACTTACAAGCATGATAATTACAGGGTAACATATAGAAGAAAATAAGCAATTTCAATTGTTATTGTATTATTCTTGCAGTCCTTGGTCTTTTAGAATATATGAAGTGTCCTGATACCGTTGGTATGACCGGTGTGATAAAGGCCATGATAAAGAACGTGAACTGGGTAAGAGAACAAAGGGCCTCACCTATGTTGATTGTCCTTGGGGCCTGTCTGGGTGAATCTTTTATCAAAAAAGATTTGGGAACCCTTTTCCCAAAGTTATCACCTGACAGGGCTTTCATCTTGTAGGCCAGCCACCACATCTCAGCCAGTGGCCTAAATCAATGAGTTTTAAAAGAGGTTTGCTAATCTGTGAGGTTTCATCAATTGTTCACAGGACAGTGAGAACCCAGCAATCAGCCATGAGCTGTATTTGGCTTATGCATATCTTATGATTATGATCTTATGCTTATGATCTTGTGAGCTAAGGTACTACGTACCCCAGCCACCCTTTCGGTCGGCAACGTCTGAGGTGAAGATATCGGCCAGCGCTGGATAACATCTGGATTACGCATGTAACCCTGTTCTCTGAGAAGGGAACGAGACGTTGCATTTAGCATAACTCTATGGGAGTGCCCTTGCGCACGACTGGCATCTGAAGCTTGTGTAAAATCATGCCTATTTATAGGCCTGCGTTATCAGGTGAAATGGCAATTAAGCGCGTTGCATGACATATATTTATATATATATATATATATATATATATATATATATATATATATATATATATATATATATATATATACATGGCACCTGTGAACCGCGGCGCCAGCCAGACATTCCCTTTCAAAGGGAACTCCACATTGCATTTAGCAAAACACTATGGGAACGAGAATACCCACTCCGTCGTACTGAGGGTACGGCCTGTTCAAAAAGACCCAAGCCCGAGGGTCACTGCAAGACAATGGAGCCTGGCGGAATGAATATCCAGGCTGTAATATCCAATGAATGTGTGTGGCATAGACCACCCTGCAGCAGCACACACATCCTGTAAGGATACCTCATTGGACAAAGCCTTCGAGGAGGCAATCCCCCTGGTGGTATGAGCCCTTATAACCAGAGGCGTAGCGAGACCGCGCACCTCATAAGCGATAGAGATTGCTTCCACTGTTCAATTAGAGATGCGATGCTTTGACACAGCATCACCTCTACTGTCGCCGCCAAGTAGACCTGCACTTGCTCCAACTTACGCCACTGGCCGAAGCTGTGGATGTTAGTACAGCAATCCCTTACTGGACACAACAGGTGCATTCTCTCTTGTTCCAGTGTGTGGAACAGAGGAGGGAAAGCCTGCAACACCACAGGCTGGGCAGCAGATGTAGGCACCTTAGGAATATATTCTGGCCTATGATACTGGAAGTCCTTTGCTAATCCAGGGTTAATGTCAAGATTACTATTGCTTGTAGATCTCCTACTCGCTTGAGAGATGTCAGGGCCAGCAGAAGAGCTACCTTTAGAGTCAGAAGCTTCTCAGAGTCTGACCCTTAGGGCTCAACTGGGGCCCCTGACAGACCTTCCAGGACCACAGAAAGGTCCCAGGAAGGTAAGAGCGGCCTGCAGATGGGCCTCAGCCACTTGATTTTTTTCTCCACACTTTGGCCTTTCCATCACTTTGGTAGAGGTTAATCTTGGTTCCAGAACTTGGCTCATCTCTGTATTTCTTTGTGAATTCCAATCTGGCTTTCTTATTCTTACTGCTGATGAGTGCTTTGGCCTCTATATTTCTGCTCTCAAAGTCTTCTTTGAAAGGTGGATTGTGATACCTTCACCCCTATCCTGTGGAGGTTGTTGATGATGTCATTGTGTAATGCTTTCCCAAGTTCGGGTAGATAATGAGGACAGAGGAGGCAGGTATTGGACAACTCAAAAGGTGCTTTATTCTTTTTATTTTTACTTTTGCTTTTCAGCGAGGTCACTAATACACACACATGCACACACATAGCCCTGTGCTGGTGGTTCTCTCTCTCAAGGCACTCATCCCTCCCCTTTTTATCTTTGACACAGCTCACAGCAACACAGAACATTCATTAGTATAATTCCCCACAGGTGTGCAATCTTTACCACTCACCTTTTCCGGCTCCTCTATTTATTCACAAACCAGCGCTCGAGCATGCCACGCTTCCGCACACTGATTGTTGTTTTGGGGATTTTCTTTATAGCTCTTACAATTTCTGTCATCAGCTGTTGTTGTTTTCCTCGACCAACCCTTTCGGTATCTATTTATTAATACACTAGTGGTTTCTTTCTTTTTCAGGACATTAGAAATTGTTGTATTGGCTATGCCCAATGTTTGTGCAATGCCTCAAATGAATTGGCCTTTCAGTTGTAATAGTTTTGAAGGGGTCTCTAAGAGCCATAGAAAAATTTCACCACGAGAATCCAGACATTTATTCTATCTGATGTGGTAGTCTTTTTTTTTTTTTTAAGCAATGTTCAACATTGCAAAACACTAACTCAAAGCCCTCTGTTTGCTGAACCAGATATATTATAGTGCTTAACACTTGGGTTTGCTTAAGATTTTGGCCAACATCTGGTTTTGTTTATAAATACTTTTACAAAACCCATTTGCACTAATTTGCTTAATCTTAATCTAATTTGACTGAATAATAATCGACTGCACATTCATGTCCAGCAGAGGTCTAAATTAATGTGACCCCTATGTGAAATACCCTGTGGTCAAAATACGCTTTTTGTACACTACTGCAATAAACATGCCAGCAGAATAAAATTTTTTCTATGGTGTGTGCAGATGGCTGAATATGTAATTTGAGTCTGATTAATATTTTCATTTTGGCCTAATTAAAATGCAGTACAATTATTATTTATTTATTTATTTATTTATTTATTTATTTAATAGAGGGGGAGTTATTTAATGATAAAGAAGCAAACCCCAAACAGATGAGGCACCCAATTCCTTAACCCTCCCCACTCACTCCTATTCTTAGTTTGAGCCCCAAGGGACAAGACCTATTAAACTCCATTATCTAGATGTAGAGAACATAGCAAAGAAGAATTGATCCATCCAGACACAGGGGAAAGATGTCTACGATCTTTTGCACCGGTCTTCCTGGAGAGGCTGACATTTCAAGAGGACATCAGAAGCATAGAGGTGATACTGCTTTGTGGCTTTCTGGCACTGGTTTGTGTCCAGCTGTCTGTGCCCTTGACTCAACCCCCTGCTATGCAAGTAAACACTGACACAGAACAGGCCACATGCTCAGGACCTGACAGGAAGAAGCTTAATTATGTTGGAAGATGATGCTCCTTTCAATGTGGTGCCATGCTGTGAGTACCATAGATGAAAGAGATGTGCCAATAAGGCAGACTCTGACCATCCATATGAAGAACCCTGACATGTCCAGGGTCAAAGGACATGGACCCAATAGAGAGATAAGACCACCAAAACTGTAAGAGTATATTAGCTCTGCTTTTACGCATTGCTCGGTCTCTTTCTCTATTTGTCTACTTTTCTTTTTCTCTCAGTCCCCCAACTTTAGCAGCTAGACTTTAAAGAGCAGTGAGATAAAATATTAATTACTGTTCAGATAAAAGTTCACACACCAGCTGAGAACCTTTGTCAGGATAAAGAGCTGGAAATTAATTGTTAACAGGTAACTGTGTTTTATCAAATATTTAACATTGTCTTCAATGGAATGACATTATATATATATATATATATATATATATATATATATATATATATATATATATATATATATATATATATATATATATATATATATATTCAATTGAGTTCTCTGCCATTTCTCAAGATGTTAACGTGGTCAAAAAATACTGGTTTATTTTTTATTTTTATGTGGCTCGTGTTTCAGATAAATATATTTGAGTGCAAAATATGTTGCAATTAACATTTTATAAACATACCCATTTTCACCTTTTTTGTTACTTGTGATAATGAAGAAACATCTGTGAACCCCAGCTCACTTGACTTGTTGATATAAATTACATTTCTTTTTCTTCTTATTTTTTCTTTTCTTGCTTTTTTTCTTAATGGTATGTAAACATTTGCACTAAATATTTACCAAATGTACTGACATCAAAATACATTGATTTGTAGCCAACTAACAAAATACTAATGAGATACAGTATATCTGAGTAAATATGCCTTTGAAGGGAGTTCTAATTAAAAACCATTAGGAGCTTGTTTTAAACACTCCCAGCTCTTGCTGAGAAATCACTGGTGAGTGAAACACACCTATTGAGGTCAGATGCTAAGATTGCAGGTTCATGACATCACAATTTCACAAACAGATGAATGGAAGAGTAGAGGAGAGTGAAGGAAGGGAGTGTCCATTTATGACATGTGAACTAATTGGTGTTCAGTGCCATTTGCCAACTGTACCAGCTGGTATGTTTTATTAAGGAACACTTATGCGGCCTTGGGGACTTGCCCAGGGGGTATCTCGAGTTGAAACTGGCTGGGATGGATGCATGTTGTGGCTAGTACACAGGACGTCGTGAGCCTCAGGGCTCAATGTACCCTGCAGGATGCTTTGGTTGCCTCTGAGCTTGTCAGAATGCCTTAAATCTCATTAAATATTGAGAGCCAACTGAGCAATGGATGGTGGAGCTTTTAAGTGCAAGGTGATGCCTGACATTCAGACCAACCCCCTGTGACAAATGAAGGGTAATATGATTACACACTGAGACTGTTTGTTTTTTCCCCTCCTGACTAATGGACAGTGTGTGACAAATGGCACTCAGACCCGATTAAACTCTGAAAGGTAAAATGGACACACTGGTATGTAATAATCTCTTTAATGTTGTATGATCTGCTAATGCCATTTTTACTATTTATCAAATGTATATCTTTGCTTGTAATTGGTATACACCTTGGTGGTATAATGTATAATATATTTGAGAGTGTTGCATCTTATAGATTTTGTCTCACAGAATATGGAGACTGGAACAAATGTATGGTGACAAACACGCACACAGGCACACACACGAACACAGGCACACACGTGAACACGCAAATACACAGATGCTTGCTGTCATGGATATATTAGTCAGATCAATACTGCACATGTCAGGGAAGTGAGGGACAGAGTTGAGAACAGGGGGTGTTTTTTATATAAACACAGAAATAAGCACATAACTAGATCCCCTCTCTAAGCAAGCACATTTTATAAGTAGTTGCTATCCCATTGGTCTATTTTTGGCTGATTGAATTTCACAAATTTGCCATATGAAATGAATGGTTATTGACCTATCTTTGCAATCAAATGGCAGCAAGCTGTGAATGGCTATGGGTTATCACTGGTAACATATTTATCTGGGCATAGTTGTTATTACAGTGCACAAATCAGTGAAACTACAAAGCAACTAGTTAATAAAGAGCAGTTACTATACAAAACTCCTTATAGCAGAATCTGTCCACTTGGTGGCCATCTCAGCAATCCTACAGAAAAATAAATTCGCAGACACAGCTATATTTAGCCATCTCACCAACAGAGTACAGACCCATAGACTGTGTCAGTGCATTAAGGTAATAAATAATATGATGAAATACACCATTCTTTTAACAAAATAAAGCCAAAATAGTAGTCAATCCAGACCTCTATAATTAAAAAAAAAAAATCTTACCATTATCATTTCTCACACTTACTAGTAAAGAAATATATTAAAGCAATAACTAAATCAGCCTTTTATCATTTGTCTATCCCTTCATCTCCAGCCAGGTGGACAATTGCACTGGTCTCAGTAAAATGGCCCAAAATCACAAAAAAATCAGCCACAACTCATTCAGAATAGTGCAGCTAAAACCATAACCAGAACTAGAGAATACTGTTTTCAGAGACTTACATTAGCTTCCAGTTATTACAGAATCAATTGTAAGGTGCTGCTACTTTTTCAAAGATCCCTAAATTGCATAAGTCCAAAATACATCTCCAATAAGCTTGAAGAATACAAACTTAGTAGGCCTAGCAGCAGTGTGGGCAACTTTCAGAGTCAGATCCAAACAGAATTTAGTTGCTATAATACCCACAGATGGAAAAATTTTAGATGTTTACCAACTGTATTTTAGCTCTGTCCTATTTTTATGTTCAGGTTCAGGTATGTTCTGCTGCAAAAGATGGGGAGCAGGCACACAAATCCTCTCAGGAACTCTTTGACCATAATGGGACAATCAATACATAATCTTCCAAGTGTGCTGCAAATCTGCGAGTTCCTGGGTGCACGACTGCTGTGAGACAGCATCCTAAACTGCACTGATTTAGTAAGTAGTGCATTTTTCCATTTCCAAAGCTTGCATGCCCAACCTCAATGTCAGTTGCCATTTTGTGCCCTTTGGTGGTTGATTGAAAACTATCACACTATGGCCCTGAAATCCTGAAAATGTTGAAGTATGATGTGTACATATCTTTCTGCATTAATGGTGCCCTCACCGATGTGCAAGTTTCCCATGCCATGGGCGTTGACACACCCCCATACAGACACTGGCTTTTGGACCCGATACTGATAACAGCTTGGATAGTCCTCTTCCTCTTTGTCCTGGAGAACACGGTGGCTGTTTTTTCCAAAGACTATTTGAAATGTTGACTCGTCGGACCACAAAACATGATTTCACTGTGCTACTGTCCATCTCAGATGAGACCAAGCCCAGAGAAGTTGGTGGCGCTTCTGGACAGTGTTGATATATGGCTTCTGCTTTGTATAGTAAAGCCTTAACTTCTATCTGCATCTGTGAATGGCGTTGACTGACAAAGGTTTACCAAAGTATTCCCGAGCCCATGTCAAGATATCCATTACAGACTCATGACGGTTTTTAAGACAGTGACGTCTGAGGGATCGTAGATCATGCGACTTCAGATGTGGTTTTTGGCCTTGCCCTTTATGCACAGAGATTTGACCAGATTCCTTGAATCTTTGAATTATATTGTGCACTGTAGAAGGTGAAATGCCCAAAATCATACCAATTTGTCTTTGGGGAATGTTGTTCTCAAAGTGTTGGATTATTTGCTGACGCATTTGTTGGCAGATTGGTGAGCATTGACCCATCCTTGTTCTTGAAGGACTAGGCCTTTTTTGGAGGCTCTTTATATACTATGACTAGATGATTGCCTGACCCGTTTCACATCACCTTCTTATTTAAACTTGTCACATCACTATTAGTCCTAAATTGCCCATGTCCCGACTTACTTAGTGTTGCATGCATCAATTTCAAAATAAATATTTATCTACAAAAGAATTGTGCAGTTGTTTAGATAAAGCATAAAATACCTTGTTTTTATATTTTTTTTTCTTTAAATACAAGTCAAAGTACATTTACAAATCACTCCTCTTTGTTTTTATTAGCATTTTCCATACTGTCCAAGCTTTTTCCGAATTGGGGTTGTAAATTAAATTATTGTTAAATAAGAAATACAGCCAGATAGAATAATAAAAAAGTAAACAATATTTGATCTCATAGAATAAGGTTCTATGTGTGTTTGTCTAGTGCTTAAAAATGCTTTCAAATTTTCTCAGATTTTAAATAATGTAAATTTGAAGTAATCTTAAAGTATAGGCTTGTTGAGCTGTAAATGTAAATTCCAACACTTTAGAGTTTTATTTATTTTCTCTGATCCAGGATTGGGCCAATTTTGTTTTCTTGTTGGGTGGTGGTCAACAATGAACCATAAGAGACCATGTATTTTCAGATGTCTTGGTATCATGGCTCTGATCTGACACAAACTGTTTATTGTTCTGTGTTAGTAGCACCACATGGCATGTACTGACAATGGTGTTTGAGTCAGTCAACTTACCTGAGTCAGCCAACTTGACTATCTAGCACACCTCACTGCTATGACTCTTTTACATGGAGTTGGGGGCAGAGGTGGTTCAGCCATTAGGGCTGTGGACTGCTGATCAGAAGGTTGTGAGTTTGAATTCCAGTACTGCCAAGCTACCACTGTTGGGCTATTGAACAGTGTTGACTGTAGGATTTTTGTACCCCTTGTGCCTGCCATTACATACATTGCATCATTATAGACCAGGACTACTGTGCACCATGTTGTGGATACAACCTACTTCACAAACCAGTGTTTCAATTCCTTTATATTCAGCTGCATGCCACAGAGATATATGTGCATCAGCATTTACCACTTGGGAGACCATTGGTGTAACTGGAAGCATGGAACCTTCTGCATTTGCTATTGCAGCCATTGAGAAATACACTAAGGTTTGTCTATGCATGAGGCAATTGTACTAAGCTCCTCAGAGTTCTGTATGTGCTGATATTACAGTGCCAACAACAGCTCTGAAATTTGGCTCATGCCTGCTGCCAACTCCATCACTCTTTGTTTCAACAATGTATAAGTGCTTCCTCTTCTTGGTCTGGGGGGTTGAGCAGTCAAGTCGTCTGGCAATTTCTGTTACTGCCATGACAATCCAGTATAGGATAACTTACTGTTTACTTCCTAGAGGGCTCCACAGGTTTGTCTGATGTTCACTTCACTCCATGCTGTGACCCTGCCATATCAAGGGAAGTATAATTATTAGTCAGCAGTATTTACATATATAGCCTGTGGTTTTCATGCAATGCTATAAGGCGAACAGGAATCACCACACCCTGAGGGAGTCTTTATTATTGTGGTAATTTAATCAAACCAAGCTCACATCACATCTCCCCAGCTAATACCACTAATATGTGAAGTGTCCAATGAGAGCAAATAACATCTTGGATTTAGATACTTGGAACATCTTAGAATACGGATAACGAGAGGAACCTGTGGATATACACTGCAATGTCAGATCAGACAAGATGGGGCAAAATCCAGGCCAAAAACCACAGTGCCAACGGACCCATCATTGCTGAGGAAAGGCAGGTAGGTAAGGAGGAAGTCACTGTAGTGTAGTGTGATCTTTCTTGTGAGTACCAAGGAGACACACCTACCCATCCAAGAAGTCAAGAAGAGCAGAAGAGCAGGCACCAGCTAGGAAAGACAAAATCAATTGGTGTTACAACCAGAAATATCTTGCGGTTAGAGTCCTGTTTTGTGTGTGTCTGTGCCATGTTTTGCGTGCAGGTCCAACTCCCAATGTGGTGCCACATGAAGTAAGTGCCCATCCTAGCCCAGAGGTAAATCTGCCCATGTCTCGTGACCAGTTAGTGGCTGCTCAGCAAACAGACCCTTTCATTATCACAGTGTTTTTAGTCCATAAGAGGTCCATCTGAATTAGTGCATCGTCAGTCAAAGTATTTTATTGAAGATGTAATTCTGATAAGGAAATTGTCCCTTCTCAGCGCTGACGATCGCTGGTTGGAAGCATTGCAGGTGGTGGTTCCCAGCTAAATGAGAAGTCATGTTCGGAACTTAGCTCATGATCATCCTTGTTCTAGACATACAAGGGTCCATAAGATTTATCAGTGTGCCTTAAATTATTTTTATTGTCCTGGTATAAAGAGTGATATCACAACATATTGCAGGACTTGTCACACTTGTCAATTAGTGGGTAAACCTAATCAGGTTGTTCCTCCTATTCCCCTGAAACCTACTGTAGTCAGCACAGACCCGTCTGAACGGATTATCATTGATTGTGTTGGACCATTGCCTAAAACCTGCTCCTTAAGCCTCTTCATGTCACAATTATTTTCACAAGCAATGCACGAGTTGCAAATTTCCCACCAAGTTTCATCCAGAGTTGCAAGGTGCCTTGGATTGCTTTCACCAAAAATTTAAAACTATGCTGTGCATGTTTTGTGTAGAAACTGGGATGAGGGGTGCCCCTTATATTATTTGATGTACGTGAGGCTGTGCAGGAATCTCTTGGCTTTAGCCACTCATACCTGGTGTTTGGTCATACTGTGTGAGGTCCCTTAAAGGGTTAGAGAACAAGAACAGTGGTTAGCAAAGTCTTCTCCCCCTCCGGGAAAGACTATTTTGAAAGATGTTCAAGTTCTTTGTGAACATTTTCAGTTTAGTGAGAGAAATGGCAGTTATTGCATTGCGCTCCTCCCAGGAGGCTATGAAGGAGCAGAATGACCATAAGGCTAACTATCTTCTCAGTATGCCTGGTCGTAGACATAAAACCTGTTTGTCACATTAATCTCTTGAAAAAGTATTGTGATCGTCCTTCACCATCTAAGACCAAACCTGTTCCATCTGTGATGCCATTGGTTACTCTTTCTGAAGAGGGTCAAATTTCTCCTTCTGAATATTCCCCTGAGGTTGATGATCTATATTTTGGAAGAAAATCCATGTCTTCCTTTACTCAGCCAATTCTGTTTCAGGAAGACACTAAAACATTAATAGGTAAGTTTATTAATCTGTTTGCTGATGTTCCATCCCATATTATGATTACTGAACATGACATTGGGATGGGTGATCACGCAACACCCATATAGGGTAAATCATACTAAATGGCCAAGTATGAAACAAGAAACAGACTATTTATTGGAAAATGGATTAGCTGTTCTGAGTGTGAGCCCATGGTGCTCCCTTTGTCTTTTAGTGCCAAACACTGATTCTTTCTGTTTTTGTATTGATTACAGAAAAGTTAATGCTGTGACAAAGCCTGATTTGTTCCCTCTTCCAAGAATGGAGGATTGTGTTGATTCTGTTGGACCTTCTTAAAGGTTATTGGCAAGTTCCCTTTACCCCACGAGTGGCTGAGATCTCTGCCTTTGCTACACCTAACAATTTCCTCCAGTATATGGTTACGGTATTTGGCCTTCATGACTCGCCAGCGACCTTCCAGTGGCTTATGAATCGAGTACTGGGGGATGTTCCGTATACCTGGATACCTGGATACCTGGATACCTGCATACCTGAATCATGTATTCTATTCATATACCTGGAAGCAAAACTTTGAACTACTAGAACTTGTTTTTCCTTCTCTCTCGGATGCTTCCTTAGTTTAAACTTAGATAAATGTGAATTTGGAAAAGGAGTTGTCTCCTATTTGGGTAAGCAAGTAGATCAAGGGGTGGTTAAACCATTAAGTGCCAAAATTCAGGTGATACGCATGTTCCCAGCTCATAAGACGAGGCATAACCTCTGTCGGTTTTTAGGCATGGCTGGCTACTACCAATGTTTTTGTAAAAATTTCTTCAACATGGTTCACTTCTCACTAATCTATTACATAAGAATTTGTTTTTAAGGTGGTCCCTAGAGTGTCAGTCAACCTTTGAGTTGGTTAAACTGCTCCTGACTAGCTTTCCAGTTTTATCTGCTCCAGACCTGAGCAGACCATTTAAGTTGGCAGTTTATGCCAGTAGCGTGGATGAAGGAGCAGTGCTTCTGCAAGATGATGTTCACAGGATAGAACACCCAGTTTGTAATTTTTCTAAGAAGTTCTTGAAACATCAGCTTAACTATAGCACAATTGAAAAAGAAGCTCTTGCCTTGTTACTAGCCATTTAGCACTTTGAAGTTTTTCTTAGTGATAGTTGCACTCCCATACAAGTCTTTACTGACCATAACACACTAGTCTTTTTGCACCACATGTGTAATACAAACCAGAGGCTAATGTGCTGGTCTCTTATTATGCAAGGTTTTAATTTAGTGATTGCGCCCAAAATGTGATAGCAGATACCTTATCACAAGTTTTATGTTATTGAGCGTTGTTTTGTTTTTTTAGTTTGTTTTGAACCCTCTGAGTGAACTCAGGACTGGAGAATGAGAGTCGATCTTGGCAGGAAGCTACAGTTCCCTGGGGAGATCACCAACACAAGTCTCCATCCTGATATAGTGATGTGGTCCAGTGGCACCAAGGCCACATCAAGTTAACTGTCCCTTGGGTGGAAGGAATAGAAGCTGACTTTGAGAGGAAGAGGCTGAAGTACTCTAATCTTGCTGCTGAGGCTAACGAGGCTGGCTGGAGAACCATCATCTACCCGGTAGAAGAAGGATGCCGTGGGTCTGTTGGAACATCAACTCATATGGGATATGGGAGTAACTGGAGCAAACCAGCAGAAGGCCCTGAAAGATCTGGCTGAGGAGGCAAAGAAAAGCAGCTTTTGGCTCTAAATGAGGAAAATTAACACCTAACCCAAGTTGCAGGGGGTGGCAGGGAGATGCCCCTGCCTCTGGTCAGCCACCCGGAGACATTCCAATGGCATTAAGCATGCATTAACATGTGGCTTGTTACAGCCTTTGTCACTGGTAAGATCTGTATGGCTCTAGTCGTGTTAGGCACGCATGCCTGAGTGGTATTAGGTGCAACAGGAGGAAACCATATGGAACCAGTTGCATTGAGCATGCATTAACGGTGCCAGTGGGGCTTGCTACAGCCTTAGTCACTGGGGAGGCCTGTATGGTTTTGGTTGCATTAGGCATGGTGGCAAGGAAGAGCAGTAATCCTATGAGTACCAGAGGCAGTGTGCCAGGCTGCATGCCATAGCAGGCCAACATCTACCTGTTCAATCAATGGACCACATTTACAGCAATATACCAGGGCCACACAAAATAATTTCCCTCTTATACCTTGGATAATTAGACCAGATCACCCTTTTTTGCTGCCTGAATACAAGCAGTTCCTCGAACAAGCAGTTCCATGGGACCTTCAGGACAAAGGGATCAGTGCTTCAGGACTGTATATACTGTATCAATAAATGTAGTAATGGGAAGAAGTTCAAAGTGGCAGCTACACAGTGTTGTTATATTAAGATTGAGGAGTATGCTTCATGACTCACTGACTTCATTAGCAAATGTGTTGATGTGATGACTGGGTTTTGCCAACTCAGAAACCTTGGATGAAGAGTGAGGTCAGGACACTCTTTCAATATCATAGAGGCAGCTTTCAAAACTGGCAGTAGATATGAGCTAGAAGCAGCTAGAATCAGAATCTAAAATAAGGCATAAAATCTGCCAATAACATCTACAGAATGCAGACCGAAGAACACTAACAACTACAATCCATCCCACATGTGGCAAGATCAACAAACAATCACAGCTTACAAAAGCAAAACAAACTGCTTGTCAACTACTGATGACTCTTTGTGGAATGAGCTTTTTCTATGTATGCTTCGAAGTTTATAACCAAGAGCCGCACTGTAGCATCATTACATCATCAATGACCAGTCTTTTTAGGAAGGTAAACACAATTATACCTGTTTGAACAAAATTTGCCATCACATGTTTGAAGGACTACTGTCCAATTGCATCAACATTGATTCACTTTGGTTTGCCTATTGGACAAACCTCTCAACAGAAGATGAACAGAAGATGAAATTTCCACAGCCACCCACCTTGCACTTACACAACTTGACAAGTGCAATGCTTATGTGATAAGGTTAAGCTTCAGCTTGGCAGCTAATACCACTATTCCAATAAAATTGATCAACAAACTCAGAGCCCATGCATATACACAACTGCATGTATAACTAGGTTCTAGACTTCCTAAGTGGTAAACCCCATGGGTGACCTCACCTCCACCATAATCATATTCAAAACTGATGCTCCACAGAGTTATGTATTCATCCCACTCCTGTATACCCTGCCAAGCCTGTCATTAACATGACCACATACAAACTGCAAAATCTACTTGGATGTCACTACATGTTGTTATCTACATCAGTGATATAAAACTACATATAGATAAAACTCTACAATAATTTTGTTTAATCTAACTTGGATTTTAGGTATTCCTATATCACAAAGTCAGCACCATAAATCTTAAGCTGAAATGTGGCTAATGGAACAGGTTCAGTGATTCTACTCATCCCATTTGCTCTCAGATAATGATCATATTGGAACTTTTAAATTATGACCTTTTTTATTATGCTCATAAAATGGTAAAGTGATGTCTGCAGTTAGCAGAGGGGATTAATACACCCGTGGCAAATGAAATATGTTTCTCTACCATATAGTAATCAATATAGAAATAGGTAGAGTGTCGTAAACCTTGATAACTATTCTACAGTTCTATCCTTAAAAGCTAATATTGATGTTTTTCACAATGCAAATGCTAATACCATGCCACATTGTTCTCTAAAAGACTTTTAGAGACCAGACGGTCATCCCTGTAAAGGCTTTATCATTATTAGTGTCAGTGACCACTTGGCCCACTCTGTTCTCCTAATACCTTTAGGTCACTTGCCAGTGTACTGCATTTGCAAAATGAAATGGGGCAGGATGCATGTGTTAAATCATATTTACTGGGGAACAAGGGGCACAATTTTGGCAGTAATCTTGTCTCTGGATGCTGTCCCTTTAGCTGGAAGGGTAAATGGAAATGAATTAAGGAGTGGATTAGAATGCAGCAGGAGATGCAGGAGCACTCTGTTAGATTAAGAGAGGGGAGCAAGACAGGTTGTAATGCAGCACCTGGCAGGAGTTTGTGTCAGGAACATCTGGCCGTGTTTATTTAAATTGTACCCGATGGAGCGAGAGAATAAGAGAGACAGAAGTAGAGACAGAAGGGGACATAGAGCAGCATTTGCTCTGTGAATCACAACTAAAAGCCATGTTGTTTGGTGTGACCTCAAAATCCATTTCCACTTTCTGGGTTTATATATATATATATATATATATATATATATATATATATATATATATATATATATATATATATATATATATATATAAAGACTTAAGCATTGAGACTTACTAGAGTAGCAGTGCAGTCACTGAACATGAGTAAATGACTGAATGAATGAAGATTGAAAGAGAATTAAGATTTTATTAATATTAATATATATATATATATTTTACCACAGTATATATTATATTATCAATAATATATTGAAATGTGACATGATGTATCTTGATTACTAGTAATTATGAACCATTAAAACAGACACATTGTCTTATGAATGTTTTGTTATTTGTGTTTAGCACTGCTTTTATTATTATATCCGGTCTCATTTAGGAACCTTTGGATCAAAAATACTTATGGATATATATTGTGAAACATGAATCACAGGCAAGTTACATTTTACTATGGGATGTCATTAGTGCAGGTGAACCAGTGAACTAGAAGAGCAAGTCTAAACATACAAATGCAGTATCTTGGGCCAAATTTTTTTAGCAGAATATTATTTAGGTTTAACCATAAATACAGTGGGGGAAATAAGTATTGAACGCGTCAACTTTTTTCAGTAAAAATATTTCCAATGAGACTACTCACATGAAATTTTCACCAGACATCAGTATTACATTTACATTTACATTTATTCATTTAGCAGACGCTTTTATCCAAAGTGACTTACAAATGAGGAAATACAAGCAAAGCGATATATAAAGCGGAGAACAATACAAGTAGTGCTACCGTACAAGATCTTTTAATTGAGTTCTAGAAAAGCTAAGTGCCAGAGTAGGTTTTTTTGTTTTGTTTTGTTTGTTTTTTTTTAAGGATAATGTGGGGTTGGCGTTTTATGGGTTAGTTAGGTGTTCATGAAAGAGGTGGGTCTTTAGCTGTTTTTTAAAGATAGTGACAGATTCTGCTGTCCAGATTGTTGGAAGTTCATTCCACCACTGAGGGACAGTTAGTGTGAAGGTTCTGGAAAGGGACCTTGAGCCACACTGAGTTGGCACTACTAAACGTTGGTCATTAATCGATCGCAGATTGCATGAGGAAGCGTAAGCCTTCAGACCGTCTATAAAAAGACTTTTCGTTACCAAGGTAACACACAAGAAACATCTTAGAAGAAAAGAACTCTCCCAAGATCTTCACAACCTTAATGTTGCAAAACATATTGATGGAATCGGATACAGACATATTTCAAAACTTCTGAATCTTCCAGTATGCACCATTGGGGCCATTATCTGCAAGTGGAAGCAACATCACTCCATCATCAACCAGCCATGCACAGGAACTCCTCACAAGATTTCTGACCAGGGAGTCAGAAGAATAGTCAGAAGAGTAGCCCAAGGGCCAAGGACCTCTCAGAAAGAGCTCCAGAAATACTTGGAGGCAGCAGGTGCCATCGTCACAGAGAAAACAATAGGCAGTGCACTCAACTGCTCACACTCACCCCGCAAGACTCCATTACTAAAGAAAAGGCAAGTTGAAGCTCATTTAAAGTTTGATACAACTAATTTGGACAAGCCTATGAAATACTGGGAGAGTGTAGTCTGTTCAGACGATAGCAAAAATGTTACTTTTTGGCTTTCATACTACACAACATGTTTGGAGAAGGAATGCCACTGCACATCACCCTAAAAACACTATACCAACAGTGAAGTTTGGAGGTGGAAGTATCATTGTGTGGGGCTGTTTTTCATCACATGGTACTGACAGACTTCATATAATTGAAGGAACGATGAATGGAGCTGTTTACCGGAAGATTCTTGTGAAGAATCTGCTCCATCCACCAGGATGATGAAGATGAGACGTGGGTGGACCTTCCAGCAGGACAACAATCCAAAGCATACAGCAAACTCTCAATTGGTTTCAGAGAAAAAAAAATCAAGGTGTTAGAATAGTCCAGTCAATCACCTGACTTGAATCCAATTGAACAAGATTTAAAGACAATATGTTTAGAAGAATGGGCCAAAATCACACCTGAATACTGCGGCCCATTAATTTCTTCTTACAGGAAGCGTCTTGAAGCGGTCATTACACACAAAGGCTTTTCCACTATGTATTAAATAAATTTCAGTTAGCTTGTTCAATACTTTTTTCCTGGGTCATTCCACTTTATTACACATAACTTCATTTATGGACTTTAATTTTATGAATTCTTTATATTTCTGGATTTCTTGAGTTAATACTGATGTTTGGGGAAAATTTAATGTGAGTAGCCTCATTGGAAATATTTATACTGAAACAAATGTTGAGGTGTTCAATATTTATTTCCTCCACTGAAGATGCAAATAGCAAAACATATTACCTGTACCGAATGTGTTGACTTCTAGTATTATGTGTTTAGGAATGTGTGTGCCCAACCCAGAATAATCTCCAGTAATTAGTTAATACAGCAGGAATGACTGATGATAAGAATTAAGCAGATGTCATTTATTCAACTCTGTAATAAGCTGAATAGTAAGCTTACACTGTAGTTTTATAATGTTTATGCATTGAATCTGTGTTTTGTTGTGCAGTTTTTGTCTTTGCATGTATTATCTTGTGCCACAGGTCCAATACTTTCTTACTTGTATAATAAAATCAAATTTGTCTTGACTTGAACTCCAGCTATGTGTATGTAAGCTGGTGGTTTCCAGAAGATATATGTGAAAAGCATTTTCATTTTAGAGGTAGCACAGGGTATTGTATTAATATTTACTAAACTTATAGGGGTCAAGCAAGACTGTATTCCTGTCTTTTTAATAAAATATGACACTAGTGCTCTTGTCTCCTGAATCTTGAATGGATTTCGGCCATAGAGATTTTTTTTTTAATCTTACTTCTGTTTCTAGCATCATGTCTATAAAGATGAGGATGAAAGCTGGGTGCTTTAATGGACATTCTTTGAACCACTGTGATCAGATACATCAATAGAGAGATACAGGGGGAGAAGCCACTAGCTATCATGAAACAAGAATAAAAGACAAATTCTGATAATGTCTATAGAAAAACAGATACCTCCCCTATTGTCTTCTGACTAGATTATATAGCTAGATTTGTTGGAAACAATTATCCTGTCTTGGAATAGAGGTTAATCAGTGAAACTTTTTTGTTTTTTAATTATTTTTTATTCATTAATTATTATTATTTTTTTATAATTGTGGCCTTTGGTTAAAAACTCAAGACCTAATGTGTCCTTCTTTTATAAATTGTAAATATAGGGGAAATTAATATGTTTGAATAATAGATAGCTAGCAAATAATTCTAGCTAGCAAAAATCTGAAATGTCAATTAAAAAAAAAAAACAATATTAAAGTATCAATATTATTAAATTAACAATGTTAAAATGCATTAGACATCCAATTCATGTTTCTGTGCAAACACACAAACATGCCTTACATTTCATGCTAGTTAAACGTCAGTCTCTGGGAACACTTAAACCTTCAGTTTATGAAACATATTGCATGTAGAAGTCTAATGTCTATAATGTTTAATTTTATTGTAATATATCTGATGCTAGCTTCCCACTGAACTGGAGTCTTTCTTATAATATTTATATATTATAAAACCAAACAAGACCTGTACTTTACCTTCTTTTTATACACATTTTGCAGATATAATGTTTAACTTTTCAAATATTAAACTCAAAACTGCAAAATAAAATAAAATAAAATAAAAACTACAGGAGAACAAAGAATTCCCCAGTGATGAAGTTTGTAAATGTGTGAAAATGTGCTTAACACATTTTTGACTAAAATACCAGATAGTACCTTATAATATTAAAGCAAAGATATACCATTTCCCTTTTTTGTTTCACACTTTAAAATTAAGCATTTGCATAGACACCAAAGGTAGAGAAAATGACAGCTTTACTATTAAGAAAGGATTTTTTTCTAGCAGATTAAGTTGCAGCATCTCATCATACATAGTGAATCACGCATACATGGTGAATATGGTCACATGTCATTTTTCTTTCTTACTACATTTCCATAAATGTTACCCTGCATGTACAAGCAATATATCAATGAGTGGTGTTCCAGATGACTCAGAAGATGTGCTGTGTTGTTAATAATAATAATAATAATAATAATAATAATAATAATAATAATAATAATAACAATGATGGACAGGAGTCTCATCAAGGATGTATTTCCAACTCACGCCCAATGTTCCCAGGATAAGCGCAACCCCAAAACTGATCAGGATGAAGTGGTTTCTGAACATAAAGGAATTACTGAATAAATTAATAATAATAATAATAATAATAATAATAATAATAATAATAAGAAGAAGAAGAAGAAGAAGAAGAAGAAGAATTTACAACTATGAAATGTTGTAATCTAAAATTAAAGATATTTGTTGAAATGTTGAAACACATTATTGGATTGAAAATACATATATATATCTATATTTTCAGTTCTTTAATGCTCAATATTTAAAACACACCTTTTTTTCTCTCGAATTTAGTAGTGTATGTTGACTATAGGATGCATTTTGCCAGAAAACCAATGTGCAGAGAAACTGAAAATGTACAAAAAAATTTAAAAGCATATGAAATATTGAAATAGTCATATGAAAAAATAAGTACACCCCATGGAAAATGTTGGCTTTTTTGGCATATTTGGACAAGCGAACAAGTAATTAGAACCTGCTTAGGGAATGCAGGTGAAACCTGTCTTATTTAAATCCCTCTCATATCTAATCTCTGGTGTTCCCTTTGTTATTGAGGTGTGTGGTGACATTATGCCAAGATTTAAATAGTTCTGTAAGGCCTTCAGAAAAAAGGTTGTGGATGCGTATGAATTATTTGATAATAATCAAGGGATTATTTGAAATACAGATTTCAAATGACAGCCAATTTCTCCAGGACTGGCCATCCAGTGGAGCAGTGGTGGCTTAGCAGTTAAGGCTCTTGGTTACTGATCGGAAAGGTCGAGGATTCAAGCTCCAGCACTGCCAGGCTCTGGGTTACTGATCAGAAGGTCAGGGTTCAAGACCCGGCACTGCCAAGATGCCACTGTTGAGCAAAGGGCGCTGTATCATGGCTGACTCCAACTTCCTGGCATGCTGGGGTAGGCGAAGAAAAGAATTTCACTGTGCTGTATATAATATAAAGACCAATAAAGACTCATTATCATTATCCCAGCAAATTCAGCCCAAGAGCAGACCGTCTGATGCAAAAAGAAGTCTCCCAGAACCCCAAAATTTCATCACAGGATCTGCTAGTAAGTCTTGCAACTGTTGGTGTCAAAGTGCATATTTCTACAATCAGAAAGAGATTGCACAAATTTGACCTGCATGGGAGGCATGCTGTCTAAAAACTTTAAAGCAAGACCATAGTTTTCAATGAGCGTATAGGCAAAGTCCAGGGCTGTGTTCTGGAGAGACGAATCAAAGAGAGAGTTGTTTGCCCACAGTAATAGCAGACATGTTTGCTTTGCTGCATTAGGGACTGGACAGCTTGTATTCATTGATTCAACTATGAATTCTGCATCATATCCGAGAGTGCTTGAAGATAATGCGAGGCCATCTGTCCGAAAGTTGAAATTGAACCGAAAGTAGACCTTTCAACATGATAATGATCCTAAGCAAACTAGCAAATCCACCAAGGAATTTCTCAAAAAGAAGTAATGGAGGGTTATGGAATGGCCTAGTCAAAGCCCGGATTTGAATCCCACTGAAATGTTGTGGGGGGATTTGAAACAGGAGGTACATACAAGAAAAGCCTCAAACATCTTGCAACTGAAAGAATAGAAGATTAGTCAAAAATTCCAGCAAGCCTGGTGGACAATTCTGCAAATCACCTACAATAAGTTATCACAAAAATATCACATCGATTGATATTTCTGTTGAATAAATGATTGGAAAAGTTCATTTTCCTTGTGGTTTTGTTCAAGTATATCAACTTTATTACTTGGCACTGTATAAAAGATGATCAAATGTTTGCTTGTCCAAATATGTCAAAAAAAAATTTCACATGACTGTAGTGTTATAAACCTGGCTAGAACGCTATTTCATTCTCTCTTCTTCATGGGCAAGGAAAGGAGTCTATGAAAGCAGTAAAAATGTCTGTTAAGATATGCATCCAAGGTCCAAAATAGGGAAAATAGACACACATTAAATGCTCATTTGCATGTACAATAGAGTCTCTCCCCAAGTTGGACACTGTGAGTCCATTTACTTTTACTTTGCAGATATACATAATATGCAAATACTCTAAATGGTGGTTCCAAGCCTCAGAGACATCACTGCCACCATTATCCATGTGCTTTCATTTGGTCAGTGCATGCAAGTCATCTTACACCTTCATTCAGCTGACACTGATGGTAAGGAAAAACAAGATCGGCAGAATATTTGGTATAGAAGGTATTGGAGAAAGCCTAACAGCAATAATGTTTTCAACATACCCGAGCCCACTTTCTCTCACCATCTTCATTTTGTAAAAATTCCTACTGCCATGTTAAAATCTATTCCAATGTTTAATGTCTTCAAGGGAAGTCTGGAAGTCTGTTAATTGAGTCTTATGTTAACTATAGACTGATACAAATTTCCAAGAAGTTATTTAGCTCTGATAATGAAATTCCTTGCAAATAAGGGCATATGAAGCATATTAACATTTGTTCATAAGCATAAACAAGAGCAATTAAATATTCCAAAAAATAAACATTCAGAGTTCATAAGCATAACCAAGAGCTATAAAATATTTTTTAAATAACATACAACAAAACAAAGCTTTATTATGTAGTAGTGCTAGATACTAATGTTATTTTTTCTGCTAAACTGAAAAAGAAATCGTTTTAATCACATTGTGCTTGCTGCCCACAGAAAGATCCTCTTCCCACTGCAAGTTCTGCATGTGGCCACTTGTGATGTCGATGAGGGTGTGTTAAGGGCAGTATTAGAACACAGGGTAGGTGAGTAGATGTCACAGGTCACAGGAGGAGGACATTATGAAGAAGCGATATAGTGAGGTATAGTGATGATGGGAAAACTGAAGTGACAAAATTCTTGCTTTACACAGTAACATGTACACCAATAGAAAGATAAGCTCAGCCCCGAGTAGATGAGGGCAAAATGCTACAATAGCAAAGCCTTACAGCTACCAAGATTCCTGCCCATAGGTTTGTGCAAGTAACTGGTTGTAGACAGGACAAATATGCACAAAAGAAACGGAAAAGCAGGGTAAACAACTTGGCCTCATTCAATACTTGAGACCAGGACTGAAGTAAGAATAATAGCTGAAACCAAAAAAATATTCAATCCAAGCATATTATTTTGAACTGCATTCAGTACAAAATAGGCTATATTTGAAACTCACATAGTATTTAACAACACAAACAACAGATATGATTACAAGCCTAACGAATTGACAAATAAAGAATTAGTCCTAACCTAGTCTCAAAGCAAACCCGTATGCAGAACCTGACCAGGAATTTGATTAATAAAAATAAAACCATGTTGCAGACACTGTCAACTGTCAATTTATTACAGCTGAACTTTAGCTCAGCTAGATGTGGACATGCCTCCTGACAACTCTTCAGCTCATTATATATCGCTACTTTTGTCAGAAAGTAAATATACAGAGACACAAGTTTATGATATATATGATATGACAATCAACCTAATACAATAACAATGTGGATCCCCCCAAAAGACAGATTTTGGTGAAAACTAGGGGTCCTGTGGCTGGACCTTGGTGGACGCAGCACTGCCAAGACCCTCATAATTCAATTTCTAAGTGTGAAGTAAAAAATCTACAGATGGGTGACAAAGTAAAATAAAAAATGTAAAAAACATACATTCTTTGGCTACCACAAGCCACCAGGACAGCTTCAATGGACGTAGGCATTGGCTCTACTGGAATTAGATTGGAGGAATGAATATTGACTGCACTCAAGTAGTGTTGTAAGGATGGTGGTGGAGAGAGCTGTCTAAAATGTCACTCTAAAATCTAGGTCAGTTGAGAGCTATTTGAGTTGAGATCTGGTGACTGTGAAGGCCACAGCATATGCTTTTAGCATTTTCATCCTCAAGAAATTATTGAGTAAGTCGATGTGAGCTGTGGATGGGGGTGGGTACATCCGGGAACAGACCACTCCCATCAAGACAGAAATGCTTAATCTCTGAATAAAGATGATCAATAAGAAGAACTTCATATTGATTTGCTATAACGTTTCCCTCTAAGGGAACAAGTGGGCCCAAACCATGCAAGCAAAATGACCTCCACAGCATAAAAGAGCCACCAGGTTTCCCTTTAATTTGCCACCCGTCTGTAAATCAGTATTTACATTTATGAAAGAGAGCACAAAACTGTGTCTGAACAAAATAAACAAACAGGTTTTTTCTGTGTCATGTAAAAGTGACATGAAATAAATTAAAATATATTAACACATTGAAACAGTAATACAATAACAGTAATACAAAACAAACAGCACTATTAACAGATAAAACATACATTTAATGGATTCAAACATTTAATTAGTGGATAAAACATCCACTGCCCGTATCCAACCCATCCATTATTACACAGTATGGGTCTGATATAATTTTTTTAAGTACATGTTTACTGTACCTTATGTTAGGTGAGAAACTATTCAGTGACCTCATGAGACAAGCAGTTAAAATTGGGTGTTCATTAAATTAATCAGCAATATATTAATCATATAAATTGTACAAATGAAATACAAATAAATATTTAATTGTACATACACTGAGCCCTCTGTATGAAGTAACTATATTGGTGCTGTATTTGCAGAAGCTAGGTGGCCACGCCCACCACTGTGAGTGGCACTAGACTTCAAGTTGCTTTTTAGGCAGTGTTAAAACCAAGCTCTGAAAATAAAGCATGCTAAATCATATGGTCCCCGATTTAAGCAATTTAAATATTTTTTTCACATAACCTCACACTATGCAATGTTTTAATAGCGAAACTAGTGTCTGGATCCACGTTTCGTTTTTTGTTTCTGTAAGATGTGGGAGATATAGAAGATTAAAATGGTTGATAATATCAAGCATGGTATTCATGGTAAAAATTTTCAATAGTGAATTAACTTTGCTTATGCAAGCCTTTTAGCATTACTGCTTCCATGTCTATCCATCTACTTTGCACCTAAACACCCTAGAACAAACTTACTAAAACAAAGACCACAGCCCAAAATACTAGAAAAAATAGTGGATGTCAGATTAATTAATCATCATCATCATCATCATCATCATCATCATCATCATCATCATCCCCATTATGTAATATATAGTGCCAGCTATTAAAAAAATGATTATACAATTGTGTTTTATTGAGCTAACAGAGATAAAGTCTTCTTTTCAACCTCTCTATTGTCTCACGCACAAACAAGACCATGCTCCAAAATAAAGTGTGTTTATTTTTTGTTTGTATGATTGTTTGTTTGTTTTTACTTTGATAAATGATGGTGCTTGCCTTCAGCTCTATAACCATCAGCGGTGATAATTAGAAATGCTATAGATGCAGCCAATGAAAATATACTTGCAAAAATAGGCATCAAACTACAGCAGACATGTCCACTGCTAGGGCACGGGTGCCAGGAAGTATAGCATTTCAGTGACTTAATAGTAACTTAATGCTTTTTGCATTATAAAAGAAAAGAAGAAATTTGATCACCCAATTTCAACCAAAATTAAATTATGGTAATATATAGTGCATAGATTTTTATGGTACAGCAAGCTGTGCCAGCACTGATTACAGCATTCATATATCTTTTATTGACACATCTATCATATTATTGGCATTTGCCAATGTTCCTTTGTTGATTTGGCCAACTACTGATACAGTCACAGGACTGCTGCTTGTGTCTGCTTTTCTCTGATATTATAAAGTATGAATGTGGGTTCAGGATTAAAAAAAAAAAAGCCACAGAAAATGCTTGAAAGTCTCAGGTTGCTGTTGTCTTCCCTGTGCCCCATTGCCCTAAAGGCACACTGAAGTCCGAGTTCTGAATTCCCCTCCATCAGGGGTTTGTTTCTCACCCCTGCTTTCTTCATAGGGACTGTGCATCTCAGTGTTAAGTGTGTATATGTGGTTCCAAATTTCTCTCTATGTATATATTGAATTACTTGTGTGTGCATTTGGCCTTCTGTTCATTCTGGAAGAATCTACGCCAGAGAATAGATGGCATTGACAGGTGATGTGGCCTCTGAGCTCTCGTTGCCCTCCGTCTCCTCCTTATCCTTCCTGACTGTGTACTGGCCTATGAAGGAGCCATCCTCATTGAACTGGCCATCCCCTCCCTCTCCGTAGTCTACTAGACTGTCGTCACTTTCCTTGACGTTGCCGTCTAGAGAGGTCTGACTTCCCTGCAAAGGCTTGTTGTCCTCATCGCTGCTGTTGGGGTAGTAGAAAAAGACAAGTGGTTATGCTAACATTCCACTTTGCAACACTTCCAAATCCTACACTCATGAAAGTGAATTTCAGTTTGAATAACAAGTTCTGTAAACTGAAAGGGGGCACTCCACAGACCATCTATCCTTACGGTCACAAAGCAGAATTGCAGCTAGTTGAATGAAGTCTGTAAACTGAATTGTATCCACTGAATTGCACCCTTTCACTCCTACACTTACTACTACTAGGACAACAAGCAAAAAGTACACAGAACGGGAGGATTTGAGCTGCCTTACTCTTTTGGTACCTTTACATTTTTAAGCAAAAAGGCGAATCTGCACCGGATAGCAAACCCATATTTTCTACCTGTAGTTCAGGAGAAAAACAATAGTGCAAATGAACGAGAAACTACAACATCTAAGCAAAAGCTTCCTTAAAAAAAGTTTTTTTTTTTTAAAGCCTTTCAAAGAAAAAGAAAAAAAGAAAAAAAAGGAGGTTGGGGGTGAGAGAAGTAGGTGGGGTAGACCCTTCATTTATGAACCACTGTGGTCTGCAGAGAATCATTCTTCATGTTTCAGGCAGTATTTACTAAATAATTAGGACACATATGTCCGTTTAACTGCATGCTGGTGTTGTTTGTGAAGAGAAAGCCTAATCATGCAAGAAGTGTAGTACCTTAGCAAGGTGCCAAAAAGATGCACATAAAAAAGAAATGCTTATGTTAAGACAAAAGCTTTTGCAATTTTTTTTAATGAATAAATAATTATTCTCATTTTGTGGAATATAAGTGGGCCATGCACTTATTTACAGGAAATATGTCAGATTACTTTTTCCTTTATGACAACCAATAATATTATTAATTCCTTTCATTTCATTCATTCATTTAATTTAAACTTCACATAAGCAATAAACATTGCCTAATATACTGTATATTGTAATTTTTTGCTTATAAAAATTATGATAAGGCTAGAAGACATGGTTCCTTGCTCTAACAACTCATCAGTTTCAGACCCACACCAATATCAGTGACAGTGTGATTACGGGATCAATGAAAAAGCATTGAGAACATTATTAAAGTGAACTTATTAATTCCTTAATTTAAACTAGATTTAAACCATATTGGTTTGGTAACTGTACCACAATCGTCTAGCCTCCATCAAAATGAGATACAGGCCAACCTGAAACTGCTTATCGTGAGTTTTTGTTTTAATCAATTAAACAACAATTATGAGTGATACAGTAATGAAGCTCCAAGACAAATATATTACTATATAAAAGACTTTAAAGGAATAATTAGCAAACCTTAAATAATGTATGTTAATAATTCAATAAAAAATTGTGTACTTCAAGATTGAAAATGAACATTGAAATTATTTAGGAGTGTCAGGGTTAACTTACAGGCAAAGTTTAAAAGCCTCTGAGGTGAAAAAGGGGAAAGCCAGCCTTACTATATTTTACGATGTTAAATAATTTAATGTAGCTGATGCATTGGGGTCAAACCAGAGGTCTAACAAAGAGTTATGGTAAAGAATCTCAGTGAAATTCACCTCTTTTTTTTTTTTTTTTAAATAATTTGCTCCAATACTGTATATTATAGTTTGTTTAGACCAACATGGTAATTGAATAAAACCAAAAACTCAAAGCAGACAATGTATAAACTGTAGAGTAGAAAGTCTGAAGCAGCTGTTTCCTCTACTTTCATACCTTTTCCTTTCAAGAGACCTTCATGGACCAAGAGGGGAAAAATGAGAGGAGGGTTAAAAATAGAGGAGGGAAAACCAGTTAGAAGAAGCCACTGGAAAGGGACTGAAAATGTACTAATAGCTAAACACATACATCTATCCAACATTTTATTTTTGTAACATTTGTTTCCCTATCGATCTGTTCAAGCTAAAAGCTACACATTTGCTGTTTCTGCTGATTGTCTACTAGCTGGATTGCTGGCCTCTAGTAAATGTAATCATACTATAGCAAAATAACAGTAAACTATAACCACTAAACTAAAACTCAAGATAGAGGTCACATTTTCACAGAACCTGGAAAAATTTACATTTTACCATTTTACATGCATGTTTCATAGCTCTGAGTTCATTTTGCTGCAGGTCAGATTAGAGCAGTGCCATCGTTAAACCACATGCAGGAAAAACAGTCTGTTTCAAGTTGTTAGCTGTCTTGCCAGATATAAGAACAGTACCTCAAGGGTCTCAAACACTGGCAAATGGAAAGGCACTTTGCCCTTAACTGCTACTCCAATAAAACAATTTGACCTCTGTGACACAGACGTCTAATAAAAAAAAGCTGTCACTCACTTGCAGTAAACTGTCTTTTATGGGGAGTGTTTCTGTACCTGGCAGATTGTTTTGGTTCATAAATATTCAATGTTGCTGTTACTGTAATCTGTACTAGACTAGAATAACTCTATCATTAACTATAAGTGCATCATTTGAATTAAAGACATATTTAACAAATGTTTGACACCCTTGAAGAACTAGACCATGGATTGGATATCAGCTGTAGCCCCTCCCATGTAGATGACTTCCCCTTCCAAAAACAACCAATAGCTGACATGCTCAGGCTAAGAGGGATGCTGTGTTGAAACCAAATACCTGTTTTCGTTCCTTAACAGTGTTCGGTGATTGGGGGGACAAGGATTTAATTTGAGAGGGACAGAGGTGTTAGTACCAGAACTATTAATTACTTGCAAAATACTGAGCCAATCATCAGAAGATATGCAATATCTAGTGATTAGATTAAGACTAATGCTAAAAAGGTGATAAAACTCTTATAACTGGCTGCACGTTGTATTTTTAAACCACTGGTTAGCTCATGACTTTATGCTTCAAGCTTTATGACTTGCTTTAAGATGTTCCACAGAAGAAAACCACCTCAATCATAGTTTCTGCATAATGTACCTATTCATGCAGTTATAAAAAATATTATGATGGATGAACGAACAGAGTCTAGATTATGCAATAAAGACATTAGAAAGCACTCCTGCACATGTTGCTAATGATTTCCCATCATGACTACTTCTTAGAATAAATCCATAGATATGATTAGCACCATACTGCAAAGTTTTGTTAGCTGCCAAACAGCACACACACCTTCTGTGTGTGACAGTATGCTATACAGTATGTTACATAATGCCAAACAGAAAATATTCAGTTCAGTTTTAAGTCTCAAGTCAGGCTTTTTAAAGCTGACGTCAGCAATGCCATAAGCCTCCCTTCTTCTATAATAACAGCATTGATACACTGGTGAGCCACTCCATGGCCATTGCCCATGTACCGCTCTCAGTGAAGCTTGAGTTTACATAATGAGATTGTGGTTTTTGCAAAGCTTTTATTTATTATTTTTTTGGATGTTTATGTTAGATTTTGATGATGAATATTATCTAACGGGATTGTGATTAGTGTAAGATTGTGATTAGTGTAAGTTTTGAGTTTGTTTAATTAATCCTGTTAAACTTTGTTGCCAATCTTTAAATTCGATTTGTTGCAAAGTTATTTATTAGTTTTGATTAGGACATAGAAAGACATGTCCCCCTCATGTCTCTACGTTTTCCAAGCTAACCTGAAACAGGCAAAGAAAAAGGCACTCACCGTCAGGTAAAACACAAATACATGCACAATATAACATCTACAGAATCATAAGGCAGGATAGAGATCAAACTGGAAAATGAATTGTGATTATATGAAGCTATTATTAAAGCAGGACACACACTTACTGGTAATCAAATGATCCATCCTGGTCTTTGTGGTCCACAGGATCCAAAGGGAGGTCCTTTTTATCTCTCACTGAGGTCAATGGGAGTGAAGGGGCTCAGAATTAGCAAATGAATTTCAGTTCAGTGAATCCAAAACTTTTATATACAGTATCTACTGAATTATACTGAACTGCATTGAATGTTCAGTATAATATACAGTGAAATATATTGTATACTGCATGGCATTCTGTGTGTTACCTGGATATTTCCCTCCTCGGCTTCTTTTGATAAAGCAAACAATGAGCAGGATGAGAATGAGGAGTGCAATGGCACACATGAGACCAATGAACCACCCCTGCGTGGCAATGTCGACCTGGTCCGTAATGTAGGCTGTCAGACAACACACACACACGCACACACACAAACACATACACAAAAAGTGAGGAGGGATTTGGAGAGCACATGAAAGACAGAAAGAGAGATTGTCCAAGAAAAAGAAAGGAAAGTTTCTGACATTGAACCATAAGTATAATTGCAAGCTAAATTAATTACTCACCACTATTTTCCTGTGATTTATGACCACAAAACCAAAACTGAGTCTTCAATGGATCTCTTTATGTTTCAGTAGGCAGAGCCTTCACTGACAACTACTCTTTATCAAAAACACATTAGCAATAAGAAGAGTGCATTAGGACCCACATTATTGAACCCTGATCTGTGATAACAGTATTAGCCTAGAAATCACATTCTCTTCAGAGTTCTGAGAAAAAAACACACATGTACACCGAATGAATGAAAACACTTTCTGCATTCTACTACTACCCCATTCTGTAAATAACTGTATCCTGTCTGTCTAAATTTATCACTTAACTGTGATATGGGCCCATGCTGCTTAGTGCTACTATGGCCTGTGTTGCAAACAATATGAGCTTTTGTGTCTGTGCTTTGTAATCTTGAATATAATCTTGACTGTCCCTGAATCAGTAATGTGTTTCTGTGTTCAGAATTTGAGGATCAATATCAAATTCTGCTTCTTATTACAGGCGATGACATTGATTATTTAATTTGGCTTACCACACCCAAGGCACACAAGCATTCCAGGATTACAGCATCATATTAAAAATCTTCTATGCACTTTTTGATTTTTAGTACTGCAATAAAAACCACCACAATCAATAAATCCTGGTGGTATTTCCAAAAGCAAAGAAGCAAAGAGGAATAACTGAATGACTCATTCATTTATGAAAAGTGACCCTTATAACTTACTTCAACTTACTTTATAACTTCACAGTAGAACAAATGTTAAACAGTATTCATTTTCAATTGACTGATGGTAATTATTATTTTTAAATGTCTGTGACTGTATAGTTCAGTGAGAGTGTACATCCCAGGATAATATCATTGTACAGAATATTACACTTTCTATATATAGGCTTAATCACCTATTACTATCAGGAAACCTCTCAGTGTATATGTTTTTCTAATGGCTGCAACAATTGTTTTGCTACAAGAAACGCATTCTGTGGTCATAAATTATATTTCATTCATTACATTACCTACTATGTCTGTGATAAGAGGAATGACAATAAACCCTACTAGACTTGATGTTTTGATTAATAACAGCCTGTTGAACTACGATTGCCAAAAGCACAAAATGAAAGCATTTTCAGAAGTCAGATGTTCCTAATATCCAAATAATTCTTGAACAGACACTGAAACATATAAACACGGCATTGCATCCTTTACACAACCAGCCCTCACCTCCACTGGTCTCGAAGGTGACATACTCGCTGGTGATGCTGGGCCGTTCGTGGGAATACACACGGAGCCGGTACTTAGCTCCAGCTATCAACCCAGCCAGCTTAATGGGGGGTTCATGTTTGAACAGCTCACGTTTCATAGACCCATTACCTTAAGAGGAGATGTAAGACAAATGTCTGTGAATCCAGGACACAGCAACCTGCCAAAAACATGACTAGAAGCAGCCTTCACTTCCATGAGATGGAAGGTGCTGTGGATGTATTGAGACTAGAAGGTAAAAGTGCTCATACTGTATGCCAATGAACTTTTAAGGCTTATCATTTGAGGTCTTATCAAGTGTCTAAAGAAGTCTAAAGAAGGACAAGCCTAATAGAAATTTCCCACCAGACAGTGTGGCATGGCACAGCATGGTGACAAATTTGAATTCATAACTATCTATATCCATATACAAGGAGATCTATATCCATATACAAAGCCAAGTGTACCAATAGTTTAGACTGCATGACAAGGCTGTTATGAACAAACATTGAATTGAAGGATTTTTTTTTGGCTAATAAATAAAAACTTATTTAACACATTAAATTGTACGATAAAATTGTGATCTTGCCTAAACCATTCAAAGAAAGGATATTTTTAAAAAGAAGAAAATTTTGGCAGACGATTACTACACTAAGGAGTTGTATTAAGACATTATCAGAACAATTCTGTGAAGAGTGCATTTGAACAACTGGTGACCTGAACTAGTTGTAACTCAACTTGAATGTCCTGCGAAATAAAATTCAGCAATGGTATCTAAGTAAAGAAATTGCCGTAGGAAACAATTTACATCATTTATCAATCTTAGTCTTGTATGAATGTTTTCATAGGCCAAACCAAACCAAATATTCCAAGTACATTCCAACATGTAAATTACCAATCACATTCACAGCACAGCTGATTTACATTTAGTGACAAAACTCCATAAAAGGCAAACTTCACCAAGAGCCAAAAATGACAAAATGACAATTACATGGTGAAAAAGTGTCAGTGTCCTAGGACGAAGTGTGTTAAATCCTTCAGTAATGCAGTTTAGCCAATGCAGAGCCTTAGCTGCCACAGATGTACACTATCTATTTCTCCATTTACACAGCATTTCAGTTTGTCCTTAGGGAATGGCTAGTCTTCATTTATGGATTGCTCTTTATCAAGTCATTAATCTAAAATGCACTAGTTTCACAAAAATTTAATTTGATCTGCAAATGCAATTGAAATAAATGAGTTTTTTTTAAACCTAGTAACACTTGCGTAGTAACTTAATAACACTTATGTAGTAACTTAGTAACACTTGGTAACTTACAAAGTAATTTGTATATAAAATTGCAACTCATGCCAATTATTATGATTTGAAGCCTATCAGTCAAGGCTCAAATCAGTAAGTCTCCTTATATGTAAATGTACACAAACTCAGGAGCCCTTGTAGAGTACAATTTTTTTTTTCTGAACTAACAGAATTTACATGAATACTAAAATTCTCAAGTAAATTTATGAATAAATTAGTTCATATCCAGTTTGATAAATGAAGCCCTTTGACAAAATATAGGATCATGGATATTTTACCATTTGCCACACTGTCTGGTGGAATAGCATATGTCTCCATAGCAAGTGGTATAATGGAAGGGAAAAGTATTCCTGTCCTCAGATGGTATAAAAAAATGCAATAACATTAATGGTCTTTGATTCTGGGTCAGTACTGCACTGTACAACTGTACAATACAATTTAGGGGTTGATTGAGCAACAGTCTCAAACGTCTACAGACCTTTTCTTATATCATATGAAAATTCACACCAACATCACATTATGCCTCCTCAGAGAAAAGCCAAGCTAGTATAATGGTGTTAAGAGCATGAGCATTACTTGAGGGGTATTCCAGAAGCTGGTGACAGCATGCAACATGCTAAAATAAGAAGCAGTCACACACTGCTTGTGTAGAATTCAGTCATTTCTACTCCCTGAATTTTACTACAGCACATGCCTTTTCTATGAAGAACCACAGCAGCAATAAAATATGGCTTAAGTGTGATGGCTAGCTAAAGCTACAAGGTGAACCAAACTGACATTTGCTCAGGACTGTTCATCTTTGGTGTCCCACAGAATCTTAATGAAATAATGACCCATCATTTGTAGCTTTAGCTTTTTGAATAAGAAAAAAACTAATGGTTTTTCCAGAAAAATTGATGGGCATGCTGGATTGTATTGGGATATGCGGTCGGGGAATGCATAATACATTTTAAAGCAGTATTTAATATTTACAAACTACAACAAATGAAGGCAACATCATACAAACAATTTTCCTGTCCACCTTCACACGCCATGTCATAGTATGGCACACACACAGAGCATGCGGCAGCCAGCTATTTAACAGGACTGGAGTAAGAGAGAGGGGTGGAGGGATAGAAGGTAGGCCTGTCAATAATCTAACTATGATATCATGATACCATGATATCTAATCTATCAACTACTCCTTCCCACAAAACACAGGTTCATGTTCATATTTTGTAAAGTCTGCTCAGATGAAACCATTAGCCGGCATACATTTACACTGTCTCAGAGTGTGACTGCTTCATCATGCCCTCATGTGCATGTTTCAAGGTCGAGACTGTGATTGTGATAGCCCCCTTGAGATAAAGTTGGGTAGAACACATTAACCCCTTCATTATCCCTCTCCCCTAAAAGACAAAAGAGGAATACAGTAGAAGCCTAGGTTGCACATTAGTTGCCAGCCAGGCTCTTGCAGTTTGCTCACTAGGTAAGAACTGTGAGCCAAGCTAAGCAGCTGTGAAGCAGCCATACAAAGAAATATTAGCATAAAAGGCACATGGGGTGGAGGTACACAATCAGATTCAAATGGTAGTGAAAAATAGAGACATGTGAAGAAGTAAAGACCAAGAGAGAAAGAGGATAGAGAGAGAGAGTGAGACAAAGGGAGACTGTTATCCAGCATCAGTTACTTAATACATAGCTCCCGCATAAATGCAGCGAGACTTTTGTGTAACAAGAAAGAGCTTTAATTATGTCATATGCTAATCCCAAAGCGCTACAAAAAAAAAAATGCATGACTAAAATTAGGGATATAGTTACAAGCATTAAATCTGTAAATTAGGCAGAAATATAAAATGGTGTTAACCACATAAGAAAGGAAGGGGAGATTTTCATCAGAGAAAAATGTTTTGAATGGTGTTATCTCCAGGCATCTGGTGTAAAGAAGATTCTGTCTTTTGAGTAATTTTCTCCCTACTCACTCAAAATAATAGGTTCTTTTTATTACTATTTGTCTCTTTCTCTCATTCTCTTCATTCCTCTTAATCACACTCTCTTTGTCCCACATTTACTCAAATCTCTCCCTGTTCCTGCGAGCCACCAGAAAGAATAGGAGCTTCCTAAAGGGAACTTTAAGGACTCACGAGGACACAAACCCAAAGCCCACTGAAATGACTCATTTCATCTCTCAGAGATGGCAGATGAAACAGAGCACTGCTGCTTTGTTCTTTCTAAAGTGCATGGATGGAATATCTATAAGGGCCATTGTACAAGAAAGTGCACAGAATGAAGAGTAGCATTGCTCATAGCTGTTAGATATGATAAATGGTCCATTATTCTGTACAATATCTAAGCTATCACAGAACAAAAGGAGCTGGAATTCACAGCAATATCTGTAACTAAGCGTATCTCTGCAATAAACTCGGTAAGTTCTTCAGATGATCTTGGTCGAGATTTATGTCCTAGCAAGCCCAATCGAAAGCACTGAGGTTCCCTTCATAAGCTCTCAGTGGGAGAATCTGGGTCTTACTGTCCAGTGTGTAGTCTAGCACAAACTCGCTGCTGCCAACCGGGAAGTTGTGTTTCCAGCTGACGTTAGCATAGTCACTGTTAGCATCCACGGTCAGATTCCAGATCTTTACATGCGGGGCTAAGCAGAACAGGTGGGAGAGGAGTACATTTCACAAATTTCAACTACTGGAGGAAAGTGACAAGAGCTAATACTTACTACAGCAGCATGACCACATTAATATGATTTTCTTATAAGTTCTGCCTTTAATATGATGAAGGCCTTTCTAAAGTCTCTTCATTACATTCTATAGGGACTGACTTTTAATCTTATAAAGGAGTAACAAGCTAATGGGATGCCACAGTCAATACAAATAATCATATATGTCGATACTAATTTGGGGAAAATATCTTTGTTAAGGGCAAAGGTCAGCTCTCAGTTAAGCTGCTTGTCAAAAATGGCCACTTAAGCTTGACAAGGCACCCATATAATGAATACTTCATCTGAAATGTCCAACTTAGCTCAGTCAGCTACAACTGCGATTGAATTAACTGCCTTCTACGTTTACATTGACTTTTTATACTGCAGTCTGTGCAAATACCCAGCATGAAAGGCAGGGTGGGGTGGGTTGTAGTGGTGGTGGTAGTACTGGTAGTGGTAGTTGTAGTAGTTGTAGTAGTAGTTGTTGTAGTGCTTGGAGCAGGAGTAGTGGGGATGGCATCAGTTGTAGGGGCAATGGTGGTAGTTGTTGAGGTTGTAATGGTTGTACTTGGGATGGTAGGTGAGGAAAAGGGGGGAAGAAGAGAGGCAAACACCAAGACATCTGTGGAATCGATCACTGAGAGAGGAAGAGAGCAGCAGTTAAGCATATCAAAATGTAGTTAGCAGCACCAAAGATACACAAACAGAGATCACAAGAGAATGACCATGAACTACAATGTTGGACAGAATTCCCACAACTATAATTTAAAAATTCTTCTATTTCCATACAATATAAATTGTAAGGATGCTTCTAACTCACAATGAAATTCCACATATATAAGTCTAACTAGAAATAAGACAGAAATTCAATTTATTACAAAGCATTCTGAATTGAGTATGGGCACCAGATTTGACTCTTTCCACTCATTTAAGATTAGGACAGTAGATTTCAGTTCCAGTCCTGGAACCCCCAGCTCTGCTCTTGATGGGTTTGTTAATTACAGCTCCCACAAAACTATTGGAATGGTAAGACCAATCATTTTTTTGTGCTATACACCAAAATCAAAGATCAAAAGATGGATATGATGGATATTTACAGTTAGATACGTTAAACAACACAAAACATAGAACCTTTTGTATCAGACCACCCAATTTTAGGTGAGCAAACGTATAGGAACAGATAAGTCTTTAAGTAAATTAAAGTAAATAACATTTAATATTTGGTTGCATATCGCTTGCTTGCAGTAACTGCATCAAGTCTGCAACTCACCGACATCAGCAAATTGTTAGTTTCTTCTTTTGTGATGCTTTTCCAGGCTTTTACCCCAGCATCATTCAGCTGTTGTTTGCTTTGGGGAGTTTCTCCCTTCAGTCTCCTCTTCAGCAGGTGAAATGCATGCTCAATTGGGTTAAGATCTGGTGATTGATCTGAGTGGCTAAAAACTTCCAATTTCCCCCCAGATAAAGTCATTTGTTTAGTTGGCAGTGTGCAGTGTGTTTTGGATCATTGTCTTGCTGCATGGTAAAGTTCATCCCAATTATTTTGGATGCATTTCTCTGTAAATTGGAAGACAAAATTTTCTAGAAGCAGCCTGTTCTGTGTTTACCCCTGCCCTATAAAGGTTGTTGGTGATATCACTGACTGTTGTTTTAGAGGTTTTCTTCACAGCATTTTCCTAGGTTTTCTATCATCAGCTTTTGTTTTCCTTGGCCAACCCATTCAGTGTTTGTTGCTCAGCACACCAATGGTTTCTTTCTTTTTCATGACATTCCAATTTGTTGTATTGGCTATGCCAAAAGTTTGTACAATGCCTGTGATTGATTGTCCGTCTTTTCGCAGCTTCCAGTTGGCTTGCTTTTTTCCCCATAGACAGCTCACTGATCTTCATGTTGGCTTATCCTTTTTAACAACAAATGCAGTTTTCACAGGTGAAACTGAAGGCTATAAACAAGAGTAGATCTTCATAACTATCCATCCATCCATCCATCTTCAACCGCTTACACCTTTTCAGGGTCGCAGAGGAACCTGGAGCCTATCCCAGGGAGCATCGGGCACAAAGCGGGGTACACCCTGGACAAGGTTCCAGTCCATCGCAGGGCACACAATCACACACACATTACAGACACTTTAGACACGCCAATCACCCTACCATGCATGTCTTTGGACTGGGGGAGGAAACCGGAGTATCTTCATAGCTATTTATTGTTTAAACAATCAATTTAGCAGGACACACCTGGGTAACAAAAAACAGCTGTGAATCACATGGTATAATATTTTTGATCTTCTACAAATCCAATAGTTTTGGGGACTGTAGCTTATTAATTGAGTCAGGTCTATTAGCCTTCATGCATAAGAAATATATTGCAGTATATTAACCACACATTATAATGTGATATTAATATTACTGTATGTTGAAATGTATATTTTATTAGGAACACCTGTGCACCCTGCTCATTCATGCAGTTATCCAATCATGTGGCAGCAGTGTAATGCATAAAATGCAGATATAGGTCAAACAAAATGGGGAAAAATATGATGTCTGTGACTGTGACTGTGGCATGATTTTTGGTGCCAGATGTGTTGGTTTGTGTATTCCAGAATCTGCTGATCTCCAGGGCAGAGCTACAACCTAGATAAATTTTTGAGGTGAGTCAGTGTGACGAGCAAGCCTGATCTGCCATTCCACATCTACTATGAGTGGATCGACAGGGCAGCTTCCACAGCTCAGCTTCAGCCCCAGGTCAACAGGGCAGTGGTGGAGGTGACGCAGACCTGCAAGACCGAGGGCTGCTGTAAAGAAGCCCAGCTACAATGTCCCACATGCAGGAAACTTGGCATCCATGGATCATATTTCTGCTCTCAGGGATGTTTGAAGAGCAGCTGGCATGCTCACAAATGGCTCCACACCTGCAGAGCTCCAGCTGAAGTTCAACATGGTGAACTCATCTCCAGAGCTCCAACCTGAGACCCATGAGGTGGTCTCAGCTGCCGAGCTCCAGCGAGAGGTCAATGTGGCACCCTCATCTCCAGAGCTCCACCTGAGACCAATGAGGTTGTCTCAGCTCCAGAGCCCCAGTTGGAGGTCAACGTCACGACCTCATCCCCAGAGCTCCAGCAGGAGATCAACGTGGTGACCTCATCTCCAGAGCTCCAACCTGAGACCCATAAGGTGGTCTCACCTGCCGAGCTCCACCCAGAGGTCAACGTTGCGACCTTCTCCCCAGAGCCCCAGCAGGAGACCCACGAGGCGGTCTCATCTCCGGAGCTCCAGCATAAAGTCAAGTTCCAGCTATAGGTTAATGAGATGACCTCGCAAGCCAAGTTCCTATCCAAGGTGGAAGAGACGACCTCTCAAGCCAAGTTCCTGTCAGAGGTCAAAGAGACGACCTCTCAAGCCAAGTTCCTGTCCGAGGTCGAAGAGAAGATCTCTCAAGTCAAGTTCCTGTCTGAGGTTGAAGAGACAACCTCTCAAACCAAGTTCTTGTCTGGGGTAGAAGAGACAACCGCTCAAGCCAAGTTCCTGTCTGAGGTTGAAAAGAGGGCCTCTCACGCCAAGTTTCTGTCCAAAGATGAAGAGGCGGCCTCCCAAGTCAAGTTTCTGTCTGAGGTCGAAGAGACAGCCTCCCAAGTCAAGTTTCTGTCCAAGTTTGAAGAGATGGCCTCTCAAGCCAAGTTTCTGTCTGAGGTTGACGAGGCGGCCTCTCACGCCGAGTTCCTGTCTGAGGTCGACGAGACAACCTCCCATGGCAAGTTCCAGCTAAAGCTTGAGGAGGTGACCTCCCACGCCAAGTTCCAGTCTGAGATCGACGATGTGACCTTCCACGCCACGTTCCAGTCTGAGATCGACGATTTGACCCCCCACCCCACGTTCCAGTCCGAGATCGACGACGTGACCCCTCACCCCACGTTCCAGTCCGAGATCGACGACGTGACCTTCCATGCCATGTTCCAGTCTGAGATTGACGACATGACCTCCCACGCCAAGTTCCAGTCTGAGATCGACTATGTGACCTTCCACTTCACGTTCCAGTCTGAGATCAACAATGTGACCTTCCACGCAACATTCCAGTCTGAGATCGACGAAGTCACCTTCCACGCCACGTTCCAGTCTGAGATCAATGATGTGACCTTTCACGCCACATTCCAGTCTGAGATCGATAATGTGACCTTCCACGCCACGTTCCAGTCTGAGATTGACGAGGCGACCACCCACACCAAGTTCAGTCCAAGATCGCTTACATGGACAACCAAGTTATGCTCACGCCTGAGTCGATTAACATGACCAACCAAGTTCGCCTCATGCCTGAAACCGACATCACAACCAACCAAGTTATGCTCACGCCTGAGTCTGTAGACACGACCAACCAAGTTCTCCTCATGCCTGAAACCTATGACCTACCAGGTTCTGCTCACGTCTGAAACTGACGTCACGACCAACCAGTTTCTGCTCACACCTGAAGCCGATGTCATGACCAACGAGGTTCAGCTCACACCTGAAACCGACATCACAACCAACCAAGTTCTGCTCATGCCTGAAGCCGAGGTCACGACTAACCAAGATCTGATCACGCCCAAGTCTGCTGACATGGACAAGCAAGTTCTGATCATAGCTGGGTCTGGTGACACGGACAACCAAGTACTGATCACGCCCGAGTCTGCTGACACGGACAACCAAATTCTGCTCACACCCGAGTCTGTTGACATGGACAACCAAGCTCTGCTCACGCCTGAGTCTGTTGACACAGCCAGCCAAGTTCAGCCTGCAGTGCCACAGGCTGATTGCCTCCATGCCACACTGCATTGATGTGGTAATTTGTGCAAAAGGAGCCCTGACCAAGTATTGAGTGCATAAATTAACATACTTTTCAGAAGGTCGATATTTCTATATTATAAATCTTTATTCTAATATTTTGAAATATTGGATTCTTGATTTCCATGATGTCACATCACAGCAAACCAGTGACTACATTTCCCATCCTGCACTGCGGCCTACAAACATGGCCGCCATGGACTGCAATTCTCAGAACACTCACCTTCATTCTAATCACGCACACCTGCATCCACTCTCACACACAACCACACCACACACAAAAGAGGTTGTTCGAACACTAAGTCTTTGCAAAGTATATGGTCAGTTGCCTTCTGTACACCCCGAACCTGGATGAGTTTTTGTGGAGGGCCAGTCTCATGAATGAACTTGCGAGGCGGTTCACCACCTACTACAAGACGACCTCCTCCCCAGAGCTCCAGCACGAGACCCATGAGGTTGTCTCATCTCCAGCGCGCCAGCATAAATTCAAGTTCCTGCTAGAGGTCGACAGAGCAACCTCCCAATCCACGTTCCCTTCCGAGGTTGACGAGGCGGCCTCCTAAATCACATCCCTGTCTGAGGTCAAAGAGGCAAGCTCCCAAGACATGTTCCCATCCGAGGTCAAAGAGGCAACCTCCCAAGACATGTTCCCGTCCGAGGTCGAAGAGTGGCCTCCCAAGACACGTTCACGTCCGAGGTCGAAGAGGCGACCTCCCAAGACACGTTCACGTCCGAGGTCGAAGAGTCGACCTCCCACGATACGTTCACGTCCGAGGTCGAAGAGGCGACCTCCCAAGACACGTTCCCGTCCGAGGTCGAAGAGGCGGTCTCCCAAGACATGTTCCCGCCCGAAGTCAAAGAGGCGGCCTCCCAAGACACGTTCCCGTCCGAGGTCGAAGAGGCGGCCTCCCAAGACACGTTCCTGTCCGAGCTCGAAGAGACAGCCACCCAAGACATGTTCACGCCTGAGTCTGCTGACATGGACAACCAAGTTCTGCTCATGCCTGAAGCAGATGTCCTGACCAACCAAGTTATGCTCAGGCATGAGACTGACGACACAGCCAACCAAGCTCTGCGTACACCTGAGTCTGGTGAAATAGCCAACCAAGTTCAGCCGGCAGAGTCAGTGAAGAACGACAGTCAGCCTCTCTGCATGTCTGAGGACGACGCTCTACCTCCGTGCTCCTCTGAGGACATCGCTCTGCCTCCGTGCTCCACTAAAGACGTCACTCCGCCTCCATGCTCCTCTAAGGATGTCACTCCACACTCAAGAAAGGCTGACGAGACGGCCCACCAAGTCCAGCCCCCGTCGAAAGCTGACAACACAACTTCCCAAGCCTCTGACCTAATGACCCCAGCGAACCAGCCACAGCCTCATGTCTGTTCCTCGGCTCTTTGAGGAACCTGCTACTTGTTGGACAATGCCTGCATTGGAACCTGAGGGGCTGTATGAACATTTTGCCCAGAGGGCCAGGACCAGGATGTTGATGATTAATTAGACAGTGATTATAATTTGTTGTATAGCTTTCCTGCATAACACCTCATCAACAGAGAAAATGTTGGCCATGTAAACATTAGACAAGTGATTTATAAAAAGATTATATTGAAATTAATGTTAAAATTTTTACTGTTAACTGTACACATTACTTAAATCACTTAAAAATCATTCAGCTGAGTGTTCACGATTTACCACAGTTCTTGACTACACAGTTGATAATACAGGGTGTCCCAAAGTCTCCATACATAGGGGAAATTAACACCTTTTAGCAAATGTTTTCTTTTTTCAGATAGACTATAAAAATGCCATAGACAAAACAAGAAGGTATTGAAATCATTCTCATGGCTGGATTGGGAAGCTGTGACAAGCTGTGACAAGATGGACTTTAACAGGAAACTTGGCAAGCACATTACAAACAACACTGTTGCCTAATTTATTACTCATAAAACTTAGAAATGAATTTTCACATGCTGCCTTAAAAACGTGAGTAAACTCAACTTGAAGATAACTCAAAACGTTCACCTAACCTAATGGGGCTATCATGTTTTACAGTGTGAACATTGGAAAATCACCCCATATTAAGCTGAGTTGAAGCTCATGCCAGGTTCTTACTTGGAAACATGGGAGTGTCTGATCATTTCTGCTTTTACATGAATCACAAAAGGCACCTTTTGAGTCTGGAGAACAACTGACATTTCGGTTTCATTCGTCCAGGTGCTCAACCTTTGATATTGTGCAATAAGGCAATACTGTTGGTGGATGTGTCTATCCATTATTGCATGTGCTACTGTAGTATATAATATTTGCGCTTCAGAATATATTGGCTTTCCACTTAACTACATGTTACAAAGCTTCAGAAATGTATACATTTTAAACTCTGAAGACTGTAAACTGAGGACAAAAACCCCAGCAACCCTCCTGTGTTTGATTTGAACTGTAATTGTGCACTTATATCAGTGCCACACACTACCATGTACAGTGGTGCTTGAAAGTTTGTAAACCCTTTAAAATTTTCTATAATTCTGCATAAGTATGATCTAAAACATCATCAGATGTTCACACAAGTCCTAAAAGTAGACAAAGAGAACCCAATTAAACAAATGAGACAAAAATATCATACTTGGTTATTTACTTATTGAGGTAAATGATCCAATAATACATATGTGTGATTGGCAAAAGTATGTGAACCTTTGCTTTCAGTACCTGGTATGAGCTCCGTGTGCAGCAATAACTGCAACTAAACATTTATGGTAACTGTTGATCAGTCCTGCACATTGGCTAAGAGGAATTTTAGTCCATTCCTCAGTACAGAACAGCTTCTACTCTGGGATGTTGGTGGGTTTCCTCAATGAACTGCTTGCTTTGGGTCCTTCTACAACATTTCTATGGGATTAAGGACTTTGACGTGGCCATTCCAAAACATTAACATTATTCTTCTTTAACCATTTTTGGTAGATTGAATTGTATGCTTGGGGTCGTTGTCTTGCTGCATGACCCACCTTCTCTTCAGATCAGATCATGGACAGATGTCCTGACATTTTCCTCTAGAACTTGCTGGTACAATTCAGAATTCATTGTTCCATCAGTGAAGGCAAGATGTCCTGGCCCAGTTGCAGAAAACAGGCACAAACATAATGCTACCACCACCATGTTTCACAGAAGGGATAAGGTTGTTATGCTAGAATACAGTGCTTTCCTTTCTCCAAACATAATCCTTTTCATTTAAACCAAAATTTATCTTTTGGTCTCATCCGTCCACAAAACATTGTTCCATTAGCCCTCTGGCTTGTTCATATGATCTTTAGCAAACTGCAGAGGGGAAGCAATGTTCATTTTGGAGAGCAGAGGCTTTCTCCCTGCAACCCTGCCATGCACACCATTGTTGTTCAGTGTTCTCCTGATGGTGGACTAACATTAACATTAACCAATGTGAGAGAGGCCTTTAGGTGCTTAGAAGTTAGCCTGGGTTCCTTTGTGTCCTTGCGGACAATTACACGTCTTGTTCTTGGAGTGATCTTTGTTGGTTGACCACTCCTGGGGAGGGTGACAATGGTCTTGAATTCCCTCCATTTGTAAACAATCTGTCTGACTATGGATTGGTAGAGTCTCTTTAGAGATGATATTGTAACCTTTTTCTAGTCTGATGAGAATCAACAACTCTTTTTTTGAGGTCTTCAGAAATCTCCTTTGTTTGTGCCATGATACACTTCCACAAACATGTGTTGTGAAGATCAGACTTTGATAGATCCCTGATCTTTAAATAAAATAGGGTACTCACTCACACCTGTCATCCCATTGATTGAAAACACCTGACTCAAATTTCGCCTTCAAATTAACTGCTAATCCTAGAGGTTCACAGATATGTAATATTGGGATGATTTTCCTTAATAAATAAACAAACCATTTTAATACATTTAATACATGCATTTTAATGACATAGATAACATAAAGGCAGAATGTAGAATTTTGAAGGTAAAATATCATATGGGGCTGGTTCTACTGACAACCTTCATGGGCAAATTAGAATTGTACATGCAACAGTGCAGTGAATGTGATTTGTTTGGAATGGTTTGTGTTTTGGATAGTTCAATATAAATAATACGTTCAATATACATGTGTAATAGTGTTTGATTTTATGTACAATTAAAGGTTTAGTATAATTACATTGAATAGTTTGAGTGATATATGTGCACACATACTAATATTAGGTCACAATATTGCTAAATATGGATGAATTATAAAAGCCAGAAGTGGTACTAAATGAAGTGCCGTTTGGGAGCAAAAGAGCCGACTCTTATTGCTGAGCTGAGCCAAATGATCTGGCTTAGTAAAAAAGAGTTGGAATTCACTAAATAAAATATCAGGTGTGGCTACGGAGGACGTGTAGACATGGACTTTAACTCCACATTCTGAGAGGGGTGTCCTGCTTCTCAAGTGTTGCACACTAATGTGGAAGTTGTCAATCACTGGCAGACAAAGCTATTTTATCTTGAGTGTGTCCCTGATTAAAGTCAAAATTAATCTGTTCCTACATGATGCTGTGTTATTGTGCTAAGCTTTTGTTGCCTCTAGAACAAAACAAAAAATGTGATGTTGAGTACACAGAAAAATTAAGTTGTGATCATGAGAAAATAAGAAAGAAAAAAATAATAATAATATGTGGCAGGCACAAGAATAACTTCATTTTGGTTTGACTATCTCTAGAACTGATGCAACACTGCCTCCAAGTGGTTATAGTGCTTAAATTTCATGCCTCATTAGATATAGTTGTGGAAAATCCATCAAGGAAAACATGTCCACCACCATAAACCGTACCATATTGCAACCATTCAGAAGGGGGCTGAGCATCTTTGTACACGACATTAACAAAAATATCACACATGACTGAAAAGAGAATAGACAGCCTTACTCTTTCACATCTTCACTTAGTGAAAGCCCTCGAAATAATGCAACCACACATTTCCCTTTATTTATCCTTGCAAACGCAGCCACAGAGAATAAGCGTTAAAGCAAAGCTCATGTCAAATTCTGACATCTCATTAGAGCTGATCAGCAGGCAAAATGTGAAATATGCATGACAGTTAAGAACAGCCGCGATACAAAACTACATAACCACCAAGGTTACGCCTATCAGAGGATGTCCTTCTGAACTCAGTGACAGTACTATTTACCAAATCATTATGCTTTCTAAAAAATACAGTGGATGTGGGCTCTGCATTCCCAATGGCCAGTCAGCAAGCAGCTCAGAGCATTCTTACCTGTAAGATACCCTGGAGTAACAAAAGATAGACCTAACTGTAAGAGCAGAGATCAAAATGAAAAGCGCAAGCATTGGTGGTACATGGATTAAGCAGTGAATGATTCCTAAACTTCTTACTTAAAGGAAGTTGTAGGAAGCATGCTCAGACATTATGATGACGATCTTCAAAGCCTTTGAAGCAAAGCAATTTACTGAATGAGTAAGATTTGAGTCTTTCAAAATAGCATTAAACCTTAAATACTCCTACATGGTATTTGTAGTTGTATATAATTGCTGGAGACCCTTAGCTCAGCAGCAATATCCAACAGCTCTCTGTTTCTCAAACAGTCATGTCACAATCTAAAACTCTTATAAAAACCACTCATTCATGAAGACATCAGTTTTCTGCATGCTTAACTGTGAAATGAGAAGAACATGCTGTGATAGGCCACATGAGACATGTGACAATAAGGGACTCCATGATAACGGTGCTCTCAGGGATCAGTGGCAAACTGATAAGAAATTAAAAGTAAGAAGTTAATCAATCTAGAACCTATAAACATATATGGGCTACATCGTAATAAAAACAGCCTCACCGATTAACATAACACCATTTATCTAAAAAAGCACTGTGTCAGTAAGTGGTAACAGCATTGCAGTGAATGTGTCCCATCCCTGAAAGCACATAGTGATATAGACAAAAACATAAGGGGCAACACAAACTGAAAGATAGCCACTACAATAGCCAGTGCAGTTAAGACCACTTCATTAAAGTGTACATGTTGATGTGGGCCACTGTGTCACACCAACATGTACACCTCACTGTGTAAATCATCAGCATTTTTCATACCCATGTCTTGGATGAGTTAAGCATAATGGACTGTATTCAGAGTTTAGTTTAACACTGAATTAATCCTGAAACTACACACATCCCAGAATGATCTATATTTGGTTTTGGCCTAAAAAAGAGAAATATCTCGGTTATTCACTGTTTTCCATTATGTTAAATTTAAGTACACAGCACCACTGTCTGACAATACGTTGTAACTACAATATTTCAACCTGCAGTTCAAACTCAAACTCAAGATTTGTTCCTTATCCTTTATCAGGGAATATTTCCTTGCCATTGTAGCCTCTGAGATCTGAATTTATATCTGGAGTTCCAAAAAGCAGCTTTTGACAATTCCCATTGTTAAAAGTGCTATACAAATAATATTGAATAAAGATATTGATAATTATGAAAAACATTCTTATAATCACACTTCTGTTATAGCTCACACCAACTTAATGCGTTCTAGCATTGTTGGTACCAAACATTACTGCATGCTCATTTGATATCTCTGCTGGTTCATCATGTAAAACACTAAGGTTTCTTTGTCTGGTGTTTTGTCCATTATTTCATAGTAAATCCATCCATCCATTTTCTGTATCACTTATCCTACACAGGGTTGCAGGGAGCCTGGAGACTATCCCTGGGAACTTGGGGCACAAGGTGGGGGACACCCTGGACATGGTAGCAACTAGGGCTGCAACTAATGATTATTTTGATAATTGATTAATCTGTCAATTATTTCTTTGAATAATTGATTAGTTTTTCGAATTTTTATTTTCTGTATTTTTTCGAAAAAACATGCTATTTCACATTCATGTTGTCCTTCAAACATGGTGCAAATTGAAGGCTATGAAAAAGGTATTCAATGTATCTATGTGGGCTATGCTATACATTGTGCAAAGGATTTTTTTTATATTAACATTGTATTTTGAAAAAAAAAAACAAAAAACTGATTGTCCACAAGCTTTAAAGCAGAAGTTAAATCACTATATTAAAAATGCTTAGAAAATAAAAAGTGTTAACTGGTAAGAGGTTGAATGTTCTGCAGTAACACACATTCACTCATCTGAACACCTGAACATGTTACTTTATTCTGTAAATATATGACATTTCTTACATTTATATACAATTACATGTTATAACCCCAATACAGTTACTGCTCTAAAAACACAATTACTTTTGTTTCTAAATATCTACAAATGCGTTTTTCACAATTGTGAAGTGATGTCTCTGACGGGGGGGTTATCCACAGTGATGTCACAGACCCAAATAATGCATAATGAAAATCGATGTAGATTATTTTAATTATCGATTATTATCGATTTTATCGATTAGTTGCTGCAGCCCTAGTGCCAAACCATAGCAAGGCACAATCGCACACACTCACACTCACACACCCATTCACACACTATGGACAATTTAGAGGTGCCAATCAACCTACAGCGCATGTCTTTAGACTGCAGGAGGAAAGCGGAGTACCTGGAGGAAACCCCCAAAGCACGGGGAGAACATGCAAACTCTGCGCACACAGGATGGAGGTGAGAATCGAACCACTGACCCTTGAGGTGCGAGGCCAACGTGCCAACCACTAAGCCTAATTTATTAATTATTCAATGAATTATTCTTTTTTAGATTAATCCATTTTATTCTACATAATGTTGCATTTGACAGGATATTTAAAGTGCGGTATGCTTTATCAATCTGGGATTTTCACAGCTTAACAGATCTGACACATGTATTTTAGAAAAATCTGGCAACTTGAAGGCAAATTAATTTTAAGCTCCTGTATGGCAGATGTCTGTACTTTCTCCTCGTATTTATTGGTAAATTTTTGAACTTCAGCATCATCAGCTATGAATACAGCCCAAAGAGTGCTGTGATTCTACAGCCATAGTGGTGTTGATGTACTGTGAATAAAGCAAGCAAAATGTAAAATAGGTCAGGATTTTCCTTGTTATCTGGTTACAACTGCACTGTGCCAGAAGGGACTCAGGTAGACAAACAGAAAGACAGACAGGCAAATTGACAGGCCATTCCTCATTACCTACACCTGTAGGGTCAGTACCTGAAGTCATAAAGTCTTCTTTTCACACCGAAGGAGAGACAGACAAGAGAGGAAGGAGGAAGGGGACAGGTCAGAGCATACTAAGAAAACACAGAAGTCAAGAGGCAAGCAACACAAAACGGAAAGGACACAAAAAGAGAGAGAAAGAGAGGATTCTCACAAAAAGACAGGAAAATGACAGACAGAACTACAGAAAAGAATGCTGGGGTATTGTGCTCTCAGCAGCTGTCCATTCACTGACCCTAACAACAGTCAACAATGGTGATTGACCTGAGCTGACCTAGATGACGTTAGCGTTCAGTGAAAGGCATTCTTTATATTGTTTTAGTATTACAAAACAAGCTTCTGTTCAGTGAAAATGAGAGCAAAGCTGCCTCGAGAGAGATCTCTTTCACGCTTTTCCTGCTCTTATCTAATTCTCAAATTACACATGCTAATGCACTCACTCTTATGAATGTGAGTCTGTAACAGTGAGTTTGTGTTCCAGTACTGAAATTTAAAACATTTTCTAAGTAGGATTAGTTTCTTAAAATGTAAAAAGGAGTGTAGGAACATGGATTTTATTTTTTTGTCACTGAGAAACTGTCAATAATCAAGCACGTTCTACATTACAGAATAAAGTAGTAAACATAATACAAAATGTGATTACAGAACGATTTGTAATTTGATTCTTGTGCAGGCTGTACTTTCTTAAAGCTCCCACTAACTCATGAGAAATAACATCCAAGTTTGCTGCCTTTAATAACAAGGATTTGTCATTCCACACTCACAACACATTGTAAGTTGCATATGCTGTATGTGTGATAGCTCACCTTCATTGGCAAAGTGAGGCGATTCTTCAGCATAGACCTCACCAGAGCCGACCTGCGTCCGAGCAGACAGGTAGAACTTGTAGCGAGTAAAGCGGTCAGGCAGGCGCATGGTGTACTCTGTCTCATTAGGGAAGAAACTCAGGACCTGAAGCTTGCCCTCCTCTGTCCCATTCACTACAAATTACAAAAGGTAATTTGACAGTTTTGACAAAATTGGTGCAACGATGTCATCTGTCAAGTCTGAATTATTTTTAGGTGAGCGTAGCAAAGGTTCCTTACTTTGCACATCCTTACTTCTAAATTAAGAAACCACCAAGGCTTATAAATGTTAAAATTATGTTATTGTTATGTCTGTGAAAGGTGGATATTTTGTGTTTTATATCTTGGGATAGATTGACTGCTTGAGAGTTTGAAGTTAATAAAGTAATCAGGTAAATGTGCTGATGATTTTGAGTCATTAAAAATAATAATAATAATAATAATAATAATGATAATAATAATAATGACAATAATAATAATAATATGTTTAATTTATATAGTGCTTTTCCTGAGCTCAAGGATGCTTTACAATAGTAATATAATGATACATAAACAATGAACAATCATGGACAAACACAAAATGTGAAAAACAATGAGCAATCAAATACAGAAAATGAAATACATAGTACAGATAGTACATTCACTGAGAAAATGTATAGTAACAGATTAGGACAGATAACATTGAGAAAACGGACAAGTTTTTATTTGGGATTTGAACTCTGAGATGGATGTGATGCTGCGAAGAGTCAGAGGGAGTGAATTCCAGATTTTAAGTGCTACAACACTGAAAGACCCATGGTAGAGGGACAAAATCTAGGGACAGAGAGAAGTCTGAGCCCAGTGGGCCTGAGAGAGCGGATCAGGTTGCAGGGGAGAATCCTTCCTTCACCAAGATAGAAAGGTGCCAAACTGTGAAGTGATTTAAATGTGAGCAGGATTATTTTATATGCAATGCGAAATGAAACCAGTAGACAATGCCGTTCAGACAGGCTTGGAGTAATGTGAGCTGAATGCTTGTATGTGTGAGAAGTCTAATGGCAGAGTTTTGAATATATTGCAACCTAGCAATAGAATTAGCAGGTAGACCAATGAAGAGAGCATTGCAATAGTCAAGACACAAGGATATAAATGCATGAACCAGTGTTTCAGTGTTTTTGAGGCTAATGAAGGGACAGAGGCAAGCAACGCAACGAAGGTTTAAGAAACCAAGTTTAGAAACAGAGTTTATGTGAGCTTCAAAGATGAGGTATGGACCAAAGATGATGCCTAATTTTTTTTTTACAGTACTAGGTGGTTTAATGAGAGAGCTATCAATAAGTAAGAGAGTGTCACAAGTAAGGTCATAAAGGATACTTTTAGTAAGTGCTGGTGTTCCAATAATAATGATCTCAGTTTTGTCCATGTTAAGTTTTAAAAAATTGGAGTTAAGCCATCCTTTTATTTCACTGACACATGCTGATAGTGGACCGGTCTGGAGAGTGGGAGCAGATCTACAAGCTGTACAGATTTGAATGTCATCATCATAACTGTGGTAACTGAAACCATGGCGGCGAATAAGTTGACCCAATGGCATTATATATATATATATATAATAAATAGTAGGTCCAAGAACTGATCCCTGAGGGACATCTCATTTTAGAGCTACAGTAGGCAACTTATAATCCTGCATAGAAATGTAGAACTGTCTATCTGTGAGATAAGAAGTAAGCCAGGAATGGGCAGCACAAATGACACCAATGTCTGAGAAGCAGGAGAGAAGGAAGTCGTGACAGACAGTATCAAAAGCAAAACTAAGATCAAGTAAAAGAAGAATAGAAAGAGAACCAGAGTGGCTAGAAAGTAATAGGTCATTGACAACCCTTACGAGGACAGTTTTGTTACTATGAAAAGGACAAAAGCCAGACTGAAAGGGGTCCAAAAAATTATTTTGAGCAAGGAATGATTGGAGCTGGGAGGCAACAGTACTTTCCAGTATTTTAGATATGAACAGTAAGTTAGAGATAGGGTGAAAATTAGAAAGAACAGTAGGGTCCAAGTCAGGATTTTTAAGAATTAGATTCAAGTGGTACAAGGATAGACGCAGAAGCTAAAGATCTGTTTATGAAGTGAGAAATAGGTGCAGAGAGGACAGAATCAAAGTGTTTGTGAAGAAATGTTGGAGCAGGATCAAGTTGGCAAGATGAAGAACTGGATTTCAATGTTAGTGTGTCAGTGACAGAAGAGGGGTTCGTAGGCGTAATACTAGTCAACTGTTGATAAGAGTGATCAGGCAGAAAACTAAGATCGGAGGTCTTGACTCTAAAGCACTGGCAAGCAGCATTCAATTTTTCTTGTTAATAATTCAAGAAAGAGCAACAAAACTCTTCAGATGCGTGAACATCGTGAGCTGGGGGTTTGGTGAGCTTATTGATTGCGTCAAACAAAACCTTAGGCCTATTGCTTGCTTTATTGATCATTGTGGAAATGTAATTAGATCGCAATTTTGTATGCATTGAGGTGATCAGTGAGAGCTAGATGGTAAACTTTAAGACCAGTTTTCCTGTAAAGCTGCTCAAGCCATTTGCAAATGACTTTTAAGGCCCGGAACTCAGGTGTATACCAAGGGGAAGTGTGGGAGGAGGGGACAGGCCTAGTCTTAATAGGAGGATGCTTATGCAAAATATCTGACATAACAGAGTGGTATTTTGAGAGTATCATTGAAGGACAGGAGATATCAAAAACATCAGAAATTGTGAAGGAAGCAATGGAAGCAGAGAATAATGTGGCATCAACAGATTTTAGGTGTCGATAGGATATCATTGTGTTATTGCATTTCTTTTGAGCAGGTAGACTGAGACTAAATTCAGTGAGCTTATGATCAGAGATGCCGGTGTCAAAAGAGGAAATTGAAGCAATATCAGACCCAGATGTACAGATTAAATCAAGAGTATGACCCTGAGTGTGAGTAGAAAAAGTCGCATGTAGAGTCAAATTGAAACAGTCAAAAACAGACAATTGTTGAGATGAGTTAGAGCGTACTGTATCCACATGAATGTTAAAGTCACCAAGCAGGAGGACACGTAGTGTAGGCAAGAGTTAGCAGTTCACCGAGTTCTGAAGAAAAATCTGATTGAACCTTAGGAGGACGATACAGTAGAATAATTGTGAGAGGACAATGAAAATCAGCCTTCAGTACCATATATTCGAATGTATTAGTGTTGTGAAAGTCAAGTTGGGCGAGATGCAAATCATTTCAACGGATAACAGCAAGGCCACCCCCCCTTGCCATGTAGTCATGGTCTAGACAGGTGTCTATAGCCAAGTGGTGTAAGTAGGTTCAGCAGCACGTAATCACTGGGTACTTGCCAGGTTTCAACGAGTAGTAACATATCAAGGTTTTTGTCAGTGATTATTTCATTGAGGTATGAGGCTTTATAAGAGATGGACTTGGACTTAAGCTGGGCTCTGTTGTTAGACCAGATGCATGGGATAGTACCAGAAGTTGAGCAGTGAGTGTTACTCTCACCAGGGATACTCTGGGTCAGCGATGTATGTATCGTGGATGATAAGTAATCCCAAGCTTCTTACAGTACTCATATGTCGCAGAAGGCACTTTAGAGCCCTGAGTTCGGATGGTGAGTATCCAATCTCCATTTTAGATTTATCAACAAAAATGATGCAGAATAGGAGCAGAAAGGGAGCATCTGCCCGAGGCATGTTTACGCTGACAGATATGATGAGGACCACCAGTGATATCACGTTAGCCAGCCCCCGACTATCACATCACCAATATACAGCTCACCAAGAGGATGGCAACCCATCCAAACAGTAAGCAGTAAACAATCCGCACAACTGATACAGAGAGCATTAACTCACTCACCAGCCTAGGTAGAAGTGGTGGACAGAATGGGGAGAGAGCTCGCAGCAGGCCGACAGCCAAACAAGCATCAAGCAGCGAGAAAAAACACAAATGTATCCAAGAGTCCAAAACTGAAAACGTTGGGATACCAAAAAGCAAAATAATCCACACATGGCACAAGACAAAACAAACAAAAGACGCGTGTACGGGTGCACAGCTACTTGCATTGGAAGTGCACCGGAACTTAGAAACTTACTCTAGATGCCATCAAATCAAATAATTAGATCCTCAACAGTGATGCAAATTTTTGAGCTTGCTAATAAAGACAAGTATTTATTTAAACTTATAATAATATTTTATGTAATTTAATAATACAAACTTTTCCTGGATGACACTGACTTTTCAGATTAGAAGTGAGCAAACCTGTCTTGTATTGGAGCGTGTATCCGATCAGAATGCCATTCGGCTCCAGAGGCTTATTCCATTCTAGGCGAATGGTGGTGGCGTTCCTCTGGACAATCCTGAAGAACTTTGGAGCGCCAGGCACTATTGAACAGTCAGAAAATATTTCATTATTCATTTGTAAAATTTAGGATTCAAGATAATATTAGACATTACTGCCATACGACAAAAACTTCAGTGATGTTTTAGGCAATTGGTTATTCAGTCCTTTCATTTTAAAACAAATAAAAACCAAGTCAAATAAAGGGAAAGTAAGTAACAAGAAATGTCCTACAGCCTTCCTTGGTCTGAAACTCCACAGTGTTGCTGTGTGGTCCCTCAAATTTGTTGTTGGCCACCACCATGTACATCTTGTATTTGCTATAAGGGACAAGGTCCATTAGGACGCCACTGTTCTGAGACACATCGCTGAAGAAACCTTTTGTTTTCTTGTCCTTATTCACCTTCAAGTCTTTCACCAGGCTGGCCTCCCTCCAGTAATATAGCTAAAAGAGTAGACAAGTAAAATGAATAAAGATTATAGGCCTTATTCACATATATAGAAATTTATTGTACACACTGCCACATTAAATGCACTCATTACACATTAATCAAGCTTGAACAGGTACAGTAGGCCTTGAGCCACTTCAGAAAGATACATACTTTGATTAGAGGTGGCACAAAACTTTATCTTTACTGATACAAAAAAAAAAGGAAAAATATAATATATATTGTATAGATGTATCTAAATATAATAACTGTTTACTAACTTATAATGCAAACAAGCTTATTCTAACAGACCACAATGAGCATTTTATTTCTTTTTTTATTGAGTGATTCTTTTTTTTATCTGAAGCTCTTCACTTAAAATAACCATACCCATACTAACCTACAGGAAGAAATATATAGCCATCAGCATAATAAAACAAAAAAACACCATAAATATAACAATGCAAATGTGTGCAAAATTTATGATAAAATAACTGTAATTCTATTCCATTCTAATACTTATTTATGACAAATGCAATAAAATGAATATGTAAACAATATTAATGTTTCCATTAAAACAAAACAGTAAAACATAAATAAAACATCTTATACCTTTAAAATGAAAATAAAGAATATGTTAGCTTTTACATTATTATAAAAATTTTTATACATTTTTTTTTTCACTGTGGTATGTTATCCAGAATATATATGCACCAGTGAATGTGGTGAACAACTGACTAGAGATTTGTAAACAACTGATTTGAGACTAGACAGGGACTTGAAGACAGAGACTCGAGAAAAACACGAATCATTTTGGTTTGGCATTCCCAAACCAACATTCTCTCTTTACTACCCCACATGACAGCATCAAACACCACATTTTTCTATTCATTCCTCATTCATTCATTCTCTATCAGTATGTCCCGCATCCTGCAACTTGAGATGATGTCCCGCATTTTGATTGGGAATAAAAACTTTGAACAGACTAAGTGTGGAAGCGGGGGCATGCTCGAGCATCGTATTGTGAATGCAGGGCGGAGTCACTGAAGGTGAACGGTAAGGATTGCACACCTGCAGGGAATTATAATAATGAATGTTCTGTGTTGCAGTGAGCAAAGGTGAGAATAAAAACAGGAGAGACAGGGAGCCATGTGTGCGCGTGTGTGTCTATAAAATAAAAGCACTGTCTCCAGCTTCCTTATTCCCTACCCGAATCTGGGAAAGTGTTACACTGAGGTTTTAGTTATTTTGTCTCATGTTTCTACAATAATATTTCAGAAGGTTATAAACTGAAATAGACAGAAAACATTAGTTGCATCAGGACAAATCTGACATTCATCCAACTGCTGTGAAGAAAGTATTGAAGCCTGTCAACACAGGGCTGTCAGCTTTCATTCAAACTAGGCACACGTGAGGTCAAGCCATAGAAATCCTTTTTCCCTCTGACTTATTTTTTTTATGCAGCAATGTTTCTCTTTGTTGCATTGTTTGATACATGACATAAATATTAATAAATATAAATTGGCTGAGTGTACATGTTTCTTATTCATTTAGATAGACATCAAAATGGTAGGCCTTTGGGTGCCGGAAATATGTCCCACATTTTCCCACACAAACTTACTACATGTCACACATTTGGTCCGTTTGCATCTCGTCTACATACTCCAAAGAGCACTTTGAATGAAGCTAGTCATGCTGTAAGATTGCTTCATAAAGAATTTCCATTAAAAATGACTTAAAAATTGAGTTCCGAGTGACCATTATTTTTGAGCGCCACACCTTTTAGCCTCACAGTGGATGATAAAGTGAAAGAACTATTGCTAAAAACAGAACAAAGACTTCAGACTTGACTTGGACTTGGACCTCAACGACTTGAGACTTTATTTGGACTCCACCTTAAAGACTTGAAACTTGACTTGGACTTGGACCTCGGGGACTTGTGAACATGTCTGATATGTACAATATCATATCTGTGACATCGTTAACACAGATGTGACATATTTTAAAGTAGCAGTGTTGAACACTCTTTTTTTTTTTTTTTTTTTTAGCTCTAGTACAATGAATATGGAGATCATATCCACTTCATGAATGACAGTAAGGAAGGTAAGAACTCACCCTGTACTCTTTAAACTCTCCATTAATGGATTTGGCCTCGACAGGGCTCCAGTTTACATTCACTTTATTGCTGTTTGTCTTTGTCACCCTGAGGTCTCCAGGTGCCTCCGTGGGCCCTGACAGAAAAGTGCAAAAAGTGAAGCATATGGTATTCCAAGCACATAGAGGATAACATAATTAAAATGCATGTACTTACTGTCCTCCCCTGAGTAGCCAATCACTATGTTTGACTCAGGGCCTGCACCAAAGTCATTGACTGCCTGGATCTTGATCTCATAGGGGACATAAGTGTCTGTATCACCGACCACATGCTTTGTATTGGTAGTGGTGATGTTATTCCATTCCTCCTCCAAGTCCTTCCTCCTCCATGAGACCACATAACGTAGATCAGGCCCATTCCTTTGGTTATCAAGAAGGGGCTGTGATCATAGATGCATATATTAGTTTAAAGAAAGAGGCACTGCAGGAAATAGCCAAGCCTAGTTACATATTTATATAGGTATTATAAAAGTTAAGTGACAGACACAAATTTTCTGTAGAAACAGGATGTTTTGACAAAAGTCCACTGGTTTCACCTTTTACAGCTTTAGAAACAATTTGTTTGCACAGCTTAGGAAGGATTTTTGTCCAAACAATCCTGTTTCTCCAAAAACGTTTACTGCATTTACAATATTTATTGCAGTCACTCCCTGGAAGTTTCTTTGTATAAAAATGAATCAATTTAACAGAGAATACAATTCTGACCAAAGTGGGTTAGGGTTACCCTAAAGGTAACCCCAAAGTGGGTTACCCTACCCCTAACCCTAATTTGCTACAGCTATTGTGCACTTGTTTCTGGTCCTTTGTTAGTTTTGTGGCATATGTATAATTGTCAGCTAGTAAAAAGACTAGATACTCGAATTCTATTCTATTAAGTCTTTTTCTACAAATACCTGTGGCAAAGGAATGTAATGTACACAAAACTACTATAAAGTGTATCCCCCAAAAATGGTATTTTGTGTGTCTATTTCCATTAACAATGAAACTGTTGCTAATGACTGTGAGATACATAGGCACATCAAAGATATTGAATAAAGGAGGAGCTTTCTCCAGTTTGCTATAAAAACAAAATAGATGGTGTGTTTTAATAAGACAAACAGAAGATGAGGGTTAAACTAGAAAGATATTACATCAGTAGTCACCTGCCAAGTGATCTCCATGTTGGTTTTCTTGGTACCCCACCCTTTAAGGCCATTGGGATAAACATAAGGAGCTAAAAAAAACAGACAGCTTCACATTAACATCCTATTAATAATTTGTGCAATTTCTTTTAATTAATTTCTCAAAATCTTTCACTACATAATCGTATTAGAGATCGTATTAGGTCATTTCAACCCCCCAAAACGTCATCTCAGCCTCACCTTTTTTCATTTTAAGTCACACAGTATTTAGTAACTATGATAAGTTGATAAATAATATAAATAATTTTAAGAACCGTGAGCAATATAAATCTGGATTCACCAACAGCTCCTGTGAATTTAAATTGTTAAAATATGTGTTCAAAATTATTTCTGTCCTCATCACATGACCATCATCTACTATCTGCTCAACCAATGCTCACGCACACCTAACCTCAATAAGTATATGAAGGTGTTTTGGGCATCTGTAAATATTGTTGAAATATGAAAGTCAGTCTCTTGAATATACTGTATTTGACAAACATATTGATGAATAAATATGACGTTGCAGTCAGTAGAGCAGGAACAGTAATATTTTCTTGCCCACGGTCACTTACGTGCTCCGCTGGTCTGGTAGCGGGCTGATGGCTGGCTTGGACGGCTCAGACCAACACTGTTGATGGCGATCACTCTGAACTGGTAGTTCACAAACGGAGACAGATTCAGGTTCACAGAGTTCTGATCACCTGCGTAACTGGACAGATTTTGCCATTCGCCTGGTCTCCACCGGTTCTCTTCATATTGAACAAGGAATTCTGCAAAGATGGGGCATAACAAATTCTACAACTATTTGCTAGTATATAAATTCTTAGAATGTTAGATATTCAAGTAATATCTGAATATTCACATTAAATAATTCTGTATTTGTGTGTGAGGAGTAATGATGGAATTGTACTTGTAACAGGACTGTTGTTCTCATTGCCAGGGATCCAAGTGAGCCGGACTGAGCGTGCTGATAGATCAGACAACTCCAGATCCTGAGGAGGATCAGGAACAGCTGGAAAAAACACAGGACAAACGTGAGCAATAATATCACATTTTTGCATTCTATGTCGCCTTTCAAAAGGGTACTGTTAATAAAGTCAGCATCTGAATTATTATTACCAATAAGTAGAGCTTGAAATTAACACTTATTCATCTGCTGAAAGCTAACAAAACTCACCAGCCACGTTGATCGGTTTGATAACCTTATATGTTGCTCGTAAATAAATAAATCAATCAGTAAATCAATCAATCAGTGCTATAAAGTGGCACTGATCACTAAATCTCCTTGCACATGCACATTTTCTGGGTTATCTCATAGAAAGAGAGATTTAGATAGAAATTTAGACAGAAAGATAGCTATAGGCAAAATGTGCAAATATAAAGCAGATGTGAAAATACCAGGTCAAATAATGATTTAAAGCAGTACAAAGAAGTCAAAAAATGTGAAAAAAACAAAAACAAAACATGAATCTACAATATCAATCAGCTCTGTCTGAGGCCTGTGTAAGACCCAGCTGAAAGCTATTGTAACATCTTGTCAAAACTTTCAGTCCTCTGGAAAAAATACAATAAAATTTATAATGCTTGTTAGCATCCATATCATGGAAAAGTTCATTTCAAACCAGTGTATCCATAGGAAAACACCGAAGGTTGGGGAGAACAGGCAAACGGAGGGAGGTACTTGAACACCCAACCCCGGAGGTGCAAGGCAAAAGTTGGGGACCACAAATAAAACATGCTGTAATTCCTACACCATTCACCTGATTTGGATGTCAATAGTCTCAAATTAAAGCTGAAAGTCTGCACTTTGAGAACATATTTATTATTTCAACTCCTATATACTGTGGGAGGTAGCTAAAACAACAACAATTTTGTCAGTGTCCAAATGTATGTAATGGATTATGTATACATGTGTGTGTGTGTGTGTGTGTGTGTGTGTGTGTGTGTGTATATATATATATATATATATATATATATATATATATATATATATATATATATATACACACACACTCTATATATATATATTATTTATTTATTTATTCATTTGAATGTTATACTGCCCACATTGATACATCATTTGAACATGAGCTTTTAAGTTTAGAATGTTTGTAAATCCATCACACCAATCATGATTTAAAGCTGTTTGAGTAAGCCAAGCTCTGCCAAGGAAGTATTTATTGGCATTGTTTAAAAATATAACTGAGTTTCAGACTCACTTGAGTATTTGGATAGCAATTGTGTGAAGTTAAGCCAAAAATTGTACTGCTAGTATGCAAAAGTAGGTTTAGGGTGAAATTTAGTGGCTAGATATGCTTTAAACGTAATATTCTGCTTTAGAAATGCAAACTGAATATAGAGCAAGGTGAGAAAAGTCAGTCTGACAATCATACAGCCATTCAGTCTCAAAAACAAATAAACAAAAATAAATCAACAATAACAAAAAACTTTTAGAGGAGGAGAAAGAAGAAGAAATGTTACCTGCTACAGCACTAGTTTTAGAGGGAGCTAGGGATTCATCCTCTGTGAGGTCAAAGGTGAAATGTTATGGGTTAGTAGGTCTATTAGTAAAACAACTAAATCTTTATATACAGTCTCTACGCTAGTGAGCTTAGAAAAAAAAAGAAACTATACAGATACATATCAAGTAAAAGCTAAGATGAAAGAAGAAACATTACAGACATATATTCTATGGAATTACAATGGCATCTACAGGTCACCAACATGATTTAACTAAAGGAAAATAAATATTAAGAGAAAACTATTAGTTAGATGCAGCTAGTTAAAAGAGTGTAAATATTGGCATATTTTAGCTACCTATACATGACAATATCCTAAGTAATAAGCAATAAGATAATAAGTAATGTGTTAAAATGATCAGCAATGAGAGCTAACACAGAAACAAGCCAAACTTTGCTTTAATTCTGTAACTGTGTGTGTGTGTTTGTGTGTGTTTGTGTGTGTGTGTGTGTGTGGGTGTGTGTACCTAAAACAGTAAGGCGGGCCGAGGCAGAGTCCTGGTCTAACTCTGTGGTAACTGTGCAAGTGTATGTTCCCTCATCATCAGGCTGGATGTTGCTAAAGGATAACGCGTCCTCCTCCTTCTTAAACTTGCTCCTAAGTGCAGCACACATTTTCAGTTAGATTTAAAATTAGATTAGATAAATCAGTATGAACTGTGTGGTGGTAATGCAGGCACAGTGGAATAGTGTGATGAGTGGTGTAGTGTGTATTGCGTACAGCCAAGCAAAATGCAGGGGCTTGTCATTTTTGAGCCAGGTGACCGTAATGGGGAGTGTGGAATCGTGTTTAATCTTGCAATCAAAACGAGCCACACTTCCTCTGTTGGCAGAGAGGTCCTCTGGAACTCGGACAATTCGCGTCGGCTCTGAAAGGAAAAAACAAAAGTAAGCAATAAACATTTAGTAATACCCTTAACCTACCTCTTTTGATTGTATAGCAATGGCATTGAAAGGGTTATTTTAAAAAATCTAAAATATTGCCTTAATCTCACATATAAAAAAATAATAATAAAAAGAGGCACATAAAATATCACCTTGTTTTTCTCAGATCTATTTTTGATTCAAAACATTATCAGTTTCATTTATTGGAGAAATTGGGTCAAGCATATAAAGTTATATTTATTGAAATATTATTCCACTTTTAGTCATTTATTTTTTATTTATAGTTTAATTGTTTGTTTGTTTTACTCAAACAGAATAATATTACTCTTTGGTTAATGTGACAGTTTTTTAGAGTCTTTAGAGTTGAAAGAAACTTACACTTTATTTTAGATTCCTCACCTTTAACTTCCAAACGGACCTGATCTTCAGCTTTGCCCAAGATGTTGCTTGCCACAAAAGTGTAAGTTCCCTGGTCTTCAGGTCGAACTCGCTTGATCTCCAGGGTACCGTTTTCATGCAAGCTGTACTTCCCAACATTTGGAGCTATACCCTGGCCATTCTTAAACCTAGATGAACACACGCCATTAGCATGGTACATTCTGAATCTCAACATTACACAATTATACAACCTCTGTAGAACTTACCACCGCACAAATGGGTAAGGTGAGCCAAAAAAAGGACAATCCAGAAAGGCTTGTTTGCTCTCAATCACCTTAATCAGCTGGTTCTTGGGGCCCAGTAACCGTGGTGCCATATCTGTAAATAACCAGGGTGCCACATCATTTGATATGACTCAGTTACAATATTTTTCATTTCCATTTCCTAGTTTAGCACTGAAATGTGTCCTCCCTCTACTGCAACACTGGATTCAATTCAACATCTAACCACTTTGTTAATCGATAGATCTCTTACCTAGTATGTTGACAAAAGCATTGGCCAGCAGGTAGCCATGTTCGTTTGAGGCATTGCACTGGTATACAGCGCTGGTGCCAATTTGCACTGAGCTGAAGATGATTGCATCACCAACTACCTCCCTGCTTGGATTTTCCAGTGAACCTGAAGTTTCAAATGTAAAAAACAGACAAAAAGTTTTGATTTGGCAAAAGGTGTTGGGTAGCACAGTGATGTAAGGATAAAAAAATAAGGATTGAAGTGCAGACTCACTCTCTATCGGCTCTCCATTTACAAGCCACTGGATGCTGGGTTTGGGGTTTCCACTGGCTAAACACTGCAGTTGGCCATTCTCATTGGGAGCTAACACGAGGTTAGATGGCTTATGTAGCCAAAATGGAGCAGCTATGGGAGGTAAGACATAAAACTTACAGATGCACGTGAATATCTTTTTTTCTGGTTCTCTTTATTATTTGTCAAGCTCTTCAGAAAGCTATCAAACAATAAATAAGTTTCCAAGGTGCCAAATGTTTAGACTCATATCTTCTTTTGGTCTGACCTTTAACCTGAACGGAGATAGTGTGGCGGATGCTGCCCATCTTATTACTGGCCATGCAGATGTAGTCTCCAGAATCCTCATCTGACACAGACACTATAGACAGAGTTTTATTGAAGTTCTCAAATCTGGCCTTTCTCTCTGGCAAATCCCCTCCTTTCTTAAACCATTTGATTCTAGGAGTTGGACTGTGTGGATCAGAAAGCACAGGTGTCAAAAGGCATAATATTACACCTAAACACCAGAACAGCAACATATCCTACTACTGAGTGTGTTCTTCAGAATAACTCACACTCCAGCAGCTATACACTCCAAGAGAAGCTCCTCTCCGCGGAGAACCATCTTGGAGCTGGATATTCCCGAGGGAGAGAGAAAAGTCGGTGTTGATTCTTGAATGTTACGTGCTGCGGGACAGGAGAAAATTAATTTACTAATAAACAATACACACAGATAAAGACAAACAGACCAAGAACCGGGTTTTTTCTCCCAATTGCATTTTAATATTGAATCAGAAGAAGAAGAACAACAAGAAACAATTCCAATAGAGTTACAATTACTTTGTGCTTGAATCCCTAATATTAACTGAATAGCACACACACACACACACACACACACACACACACACACACACACACACACACACACACACACACACACACACAAAGCAAGGTTATAACATGTTGTAATAATTGAGCCAAGGCCTGTTAGTGACACAGGGATATTAGCCTATAAAAAGTGACAAACACATATTGTACAACTTTCTTCTGACAACACAAAGCTTGATCTGATGGAAGAACTTCCAAGATGGTGGAGACTTAATAGAGAAAATTTATTTATTAGTCACTTAAGTACAAAATTTGTAAAAGTCTATTTGGTCATTTTCCTGGTTGCACTCATGCACTTTGCAATTATTATATTCTTGCACAGTAATAAATCTAAACTTAAATTAGTAAGAAATTTTGATGATGGAAATAGTGGAATGGTTTATGGTGATTTTAATGATTAGTGGTTTTAATATGCCCATTTAAGGTGGATTCTAACAGGAAGTCTTCGCAAGTCATTTGAGTCATGCTACAAACCCCACTACAATACTTATAGTGTATTTATATTTGAAACCATTAAAAAACATTATTGGTTCTATTTTTTATTATATTATTTGTCCTTTAGATTTTTATCTTATTATGTTATCTATAATAATATCTATTATTTCATCTTGTTCAAAGATATGTGGCTCAAACTAAGTGGATCTTTGTGGCTGTTTCAATATATGTTCTCCAGTCAACACTGTATGCTGACTGTATCGCATTCATACAGCATATAGCATTGTCCTATACAGCTCAGCTGTAATTGTAGCTAACATTAAATTTAAGATTATTGTGAAATCATTAGCTTGTTAGCTAACTATTCTATTCGTCTACATCCCGTTGGGAATTCGTATATGAATAAGATCAAGTTCTATGTTGCCAGAAGAAAGGGGGTTGTTTGAGCGTGACTAATCATACAGTAGGTGTGGAACCCTCTTATCCCCAACCCAAAGTCTCAAAAATTAATTAATTGATATTTCACACTCACAAGGTATTCTCTTTCAATAACCACACTTGTGACCCTACTCTCTATTAAGGATAATATTTAATCATTGTAGTAATGTCAGCTACCTCAACATACTAACATGCTAGCTAACTTTGCTAAAATCAACTAACTACAAGATTGGCTAATTAATGTTAGTTAGCAAATTAGCTAGCTAACTAATCATACCCACAAAGTTAACATTTGCTAAGTCAGATAACTAACTAGCATTAACTGAAATTTCATTTGATTAGTTTTGTTATAATTATGGGACAGTAATAACTGTAATAATTACAGGATATTTAATGAAAGGTACATGACATTACATTAGTAGAAACTTTTGTTTATTGTTAACTTGTAGGACTGCAGATCGAGTTGGACTTGTAGCTGTGCCACATTTTGTGTATTGTGATGGTTGATTCCTTAGTCTAGAAATAGTAGATAATCAGTGTTGGGTAAGTGACAAAAAAACTAATCCACTACAGATTACTAATTACTACGTTAAAATTGTAATCTGATTACTTTACTGATTACTGCATATAAAAATGAATCAGATTACTAATTACTTTACTTTCACGTTACTTTCAAAACCTATCAAAGCTACAAAAATATACTACAAAGTGAAACTCATAGTTCTTTCAGTAATTTTAACGTGTGTCAATTTATGACATGATCAGAAAAAGTTGGATTTATCATAAAACTGGCCTCAGGTGTTGTGACTGTTTGTAGAACTACCAGACCGATAAAATATTAAACTTTTCTTACTAGTCTCATTTGGTGTCGCTAGCCAAGGGGAAGCGATCATTGTATGGGTTGCAAAGTATATTATCTGTCCTCTCTATGCTCCGCTCATATCAAGTTCACGGAAACTGGTAGTCAAATAGACATTTACACACCTTGTTTTCCTGCTCAGCTCAGAGGATGTTAGTGTTTCAGTTTCCCCTTTACTGGTTTTAAAAAAAAATGGCATATGTCCATTTTTCCTCACACTGACTGTGTGAGCTAGCGATTTGAGAATTGAGAGATGTCAGCCAAGACACGTGTTTCTATATATTTTCCTGTAAACCCTGTCTGATTGGTCTAACCTCTGTTGACTGAAGATATAAAATTACAACACCACCGTCTTATTTTACTGACGTTGTTACATAGTGACAGACCGCTCCAAGTGGAGAATTATTCGCAGATAAAGAAAAAATCTTCGGGGAAAAAGTGATTTATTTTAAAAATAAATTTTTACCTAATATTTTTTTCTTAACAATAAATTTGTACATAAATTTACATAAATGTAAAATGTTATGCGTTACATTATTGCGCTATCAGAAAAAAGTAATTAGATTACAGTAACGCATTACTTTGAAACAGGTTATACCCAACTCTGTACATAATACTCCTATTTTGTTTAACAATCACATGTTGTCATAAATTCCCTCTCTTTCCCAGTATAAAAAGTGATCCCGTCGTGTTGTTTTCTTAGGATTTGACTCCATGTGCTTTAGTTTCTGTTCTAGTCCTGTCTTCATCCCTGCCCTGTCACTGGTTGATTACCCTAATGTGTTCATCTGTTCTGTGTCTCACCTTAGTTACTTTGGTTGTTTGCTTCTGTTCTTTTGGCCTGTTTCTTCTGTTCTTCCTTGCAAAGTCTTATTGTTCATTTTTACCATTAAGTCACAGGCTTATATACAGTGCCTTATTTCCTGCTTCTATATTTTGGTTTTGACCCAGGCTAGTGTTTTCAGTTTCTGATTAGGAATTGACCTTGTTTAACTTTGTCTACCAGTGCTCACACCCCCACCACAGACATTGACAGTTGATAAGCAGCACATACAACATTTTTGGCTAAAATGTGGCTTAATTAGAACAGGTACACCTACATGTCTCCTATCTAAAATACATTCTTGTAATAATAACCAGAATAGACTGCCAGGGAAAAAAGTGTGACATGACAATGTTATACTGGCACATGGTTATTAGAGACATAAATTCCAGCCCTGTTAGAAGACAGAAAACTGATGTTAGAGCTAGTTAGGGAGAGAGAAGAGATGCTGAAGCTGTAGATAGCCTTTCTGTGACTCACCACCATATATGTAAGTGTCGTTTGAAGAGTAAACAGTGTCATTATAAGGTTCCTCTGTGGACAGAATTAGATCATCAACGTCCAGAAAGTTTGTTGTACTCTGACATTGCTTTAAACTATCTATTCATCCTGATTCTGTTCCTTTTAATCATAACATCTGAGTGGGTAACTATCAAAGTCAGAGTAAATTAGCAAACTTTCCACACAAAATAGAGTAATAAGCCCTGTCTTTTTATTTTACTACTCTGAAAATTTGGGAACCAAATATCAAATATCAAGTTCAGCATGCACACTATTGGAAAACATATGTAAATTATAAATTGGGGGTTGGGGGGTGGGGGGCATTAACCATATAACCAGCATTATCTCCTCTGAAAAAGAAATCTGCAAACAATTTACACAGAATCCCATTAAGGAGAGCAGTGAGCTCATCCATGAATGGCTTTCTGCAAAGAACCTGTAAACAAAGGTCAGCTGTCAGGAAGAGGGGGCTGGGCCCCTTCTGTACTATTCCTCGTGCTGAGAGCTGATTGGATCAATAGAATCAATTCTGAGTAACTCTCAATAGCCTTCAGTGAAAACCCCACATGTCATCTTAAAACTCAGTCTTGCAATAAACAGCCTCATCATATTTCAAATAGTGCAATTATGTATTGACACACTTTTAAAGGCAGGAAATATTTTTACTGGTAAGAGTATAGCTACATGATGGATCTTTTTGGATGGACAATTATCTCAAAACCTTTCACAGGTGTTCCTTCATCCACTAGCTATGTGAAAGTTAAAATATGACAGCGTATCCAATCTGCAACATGGAGCAATGCACTGTAGTAATGGCGCACCATCAATAGATGGCCACATTCTACCTCAGTATTCATTATCTGATGCACACACTTCAATCCAACACTATGATAAGATACACATATACACATATACAATAATCAGCTGATCCTGAGTCAGCCCATACTCACTTGTCTGCACTTTGAGAATAAAAGGATTCTTCTGCTGGATGGTGTGTGTGAAGAGAAATCGGGCATTGCAGCTGTAGTCAGTGTTAGCATCCTTAGCGAGCACATTAGAGAAGTAAAGATCTCCATTCAGACCCATGGACACTCGAGCATCCTGCTCTATATTCCCCATTCCTGGGTAAAAATGAGAAAAAATATTCAACAACTGTAAGCTTCTGAAAGCTTCTGAAACTAATGTGAATTACACTCTGACACTCGTGCGCCAGTGGTCTATTGGCAAGATGTGTGTGTGTATATATGTATATATGTATATATATATATATATATATATATATATATATATATAAGTTTTTTTTATTTTAAATCACTGACCCTATAGCTATGCTGACCCTATATCTTTGACTCTATAGCTAGTAAGATAGGGGCAGGCTCATACAATCAGGACAATCAGGCTGAAAAGGAGTGAAGGAAAGTGCTGACTTACCACTGTTCATCCAGAATGTTTTAGGTGGGGGAAGGCCTGGGGGTGGGTTACAGGCCAGGACCAGAGATGATCCCTCGCTTACTACCACTGGCTCCAAAACCTCTTTGGGCCACAGCGGTGCCTCTGAGGGACAAAGGAAAGCATTAGAGCTGGTCAATTCAGCACAGAACCTATTGCAAGTTATGTTAGTGCCACAGTCTTGGGTTGTTGTATTGCCCGTGATTTGTGTATCATCTTTTCTATTGGTTTCATGGATATTTATAGCAGTTATTATTTGATAAATGCCTCAGTCGACATGATGTGAAATGTTATCTTTGTGATACTAAAGATCAGCAAATTAAGAAACGTTAATCATGAGTACATTCTAGACATATACCGTATATTCCCGACGACAGTGTAACTAATGTCATTCTGTACATATGTTGTACATATTTATAGGGACATGGCTATAGTGGCAAGCAGAAAAAATAGTTAAGATTGTAGTATATGTGCAATTGGCTGCTACTGTGCTAATTTCCACATCCATATTGTTTCATTCTGTGCTATGCTGTAGACTGAGAGGTAACTTCCAAAATAAACACTGGATTTGACAGTCAAATGTAAGGTGAACAACAAGCATTACTGCTTTTGCATAAATTTGCTGTTTTCTATTATCTGAACATGTTGCAAAAAGTTTTCTGCTTCTGTCTGCAATATAATTTTAGTGATTTATACTTAAGAATACTATATAGAAGTATTTTTATTCATAAGACAAAGCCTACTAGCCTGCTCCGTAACACTGCAACTGGGCAAAATGTGCTATGTTAGCAAGTGACCGGATTTTTTTTGACTGGAAAATTCAGATTCTACACTGTTAGCTAAAATGATCAGCAGCATAGTCTCTGCCAATTTCAAACTGATCAAAAGAATACAGCAGAAAACATGCCAGAAATCTCTTGGCTGTATAGATCAATGTTGTTCTTTTGCAGCTGAATATATTGTATGGTACAGAAACTATAGATAATAGTAAGACACTAACAATGGAAAAATTTCTACAGATTAATACAAAAATCACGTATATATAATTTTCAGGTCCAATGTCTTGATCATTTAGTGCTCACTCACGTCAGTATTGTTCGTTCTTGTAGTACCAAAGTATTTTTAGTACAGATCTCATTGTTACTTACTGGGTTATTACAATGCCAAAGTTGTGGGTTAATTCTATTGTTAGCATTGTTATCTTTCATATGTCATCTTTGGTCCAGATCACTTGGCAGCTCATAAAGTATTTTGGTGCCTATTGACGTGCCACATATATATCTCATGCTTTCTTACTGGAAACTCGTAGCAGTATTTTGTTGGATATGGCAGTGCCAAAGTCATTCATAGCAAAGCACTGGTATTCTCCCTCGTAGTCATCAGGCTTTCCACCATTCCTGAAGCTGATCTCCAGTGTGCCTGAGCGTTTCCTCATGGACACACGTGGATCCTTCTCCACATTGAAAAACTTCCCATTTCGTCTCCACCAAAACCTGGGCAAACCAGTGGCATGCAGTTTCAGTAATGTGTCAAAGAGTTTTGGAATTTCAGGATTATTACACAGACTGGTGCACTGTTTGAGAACAAAGAAAATAACCCTCCTCAAAATATTCAGTATGTTTAAACCATGTTAAAAATGGCTGATTCTAGACCATGAGCGTTCCACATAAGTGTTCAGTGAATGATCCACTGAATGCATTATTCTAGCACAATAGCACGGTGGCTAGGCTAGTGGAAGGTTATATAAAGCTCAATTCACTGACAGAAAAACAGCCCATCTGAATGGGATCAGTGTGCAAGCATTCATGTAAGCTAGTGGAAGAAATTAGATGGAACTAGCGCCAAATACACACTCATCATCTCTCTAAAGCTAGAGGTGGGCAGGGGGACTGGCATTTCCCCTGTCAGTTTGGAGTACAGAATGTAATAGCACACACTCAACCTTTTGTGCTAATGGCTATCAACTTTAATTAGAGAAAAAGAGATTAAAAAAGAGAGAGAAAGAGGGAGAGTTGAGCAGGGACAAAATGTGACAAAGACCAGGATTGTGGGAGATCCAGAGGGACAGTGAGAGCAGACAAAAGAATAGCAGCAAGAGAATAAAGCCAAATAAATAAAAGAGGAGGCCTACTTTTGAGGTTTGTGCAAATGCACAGCAATGTATATAAACAATGTCCAGGACAGGAGACTGGGACAAAAAGAGAGAGAAACAAGGGAAATACAAGAAAGTGGAAAATAAACAGTAGGAGAACAAAAGAAATGGCTTTGTGCATGCTTACGTTGGTACAGGATTGCCCTTGGCCTCACACTCAATGATGATGTTATCTCGGGGATCCACAATATAGTACTTTGCTGACTGCGTGACAATAGTGGGGGGCTGTTTCACTAGAACAGGAGGAGAGAGAAACACTTATCAGAGAACATCTGTGGATTACTATGGTCAACTAATGAGCCTCTTATGTTCACAGATTCTACAGTAATTGGTTACACATAGCCATCATATACACACATTCCTGACTTTTGTGTGTCTGTTCCCTTAAACATTGTTTATATTGTTAGAAATTTGTATTTTTAGATCTTTACGGTTGCTTAGAGACAAACCACCTCTGTTAAAACTAAGCTTGCTTTTGGGGAAAAAATGAAGTGCTGAGCAGCTCTGCTTGGCCTGTTTCCGGGCCAGAAACAATATAAGCAATACAAAGCTTAAAATAAAGAAACTAGGGTTTTTCTACATTATCTTTGAAATTATATGATTATTCTAGTTTTAAAAATACAGATTAAACACCGGCCTGTTTAAAGCTGAATTTATTGTATTATATTTAAACTTGGACAAGCATTGTTTGTACCCTCCTCTATGTTAAGCTGTTTGAGCACTAGAAAAGTTGGTCCTCATGCCAGAAGATCATTTGCTTTATGAGAAAAGTTAAATTCTATACTAAGAATTGTTTATTTAGAATGTGGAGGTTAAATATTCAGTACATATGAGTCTAAACTTTAGTTTTAATCTATTACTCTAGGGAAACTGAGACAGTGTCTAACAATAGTGCAGCAGACTGAGTGGTTAAAATTTTACACTAGATTATCTCAAATGAAATGTTAAATGTAATTAGGTACTCTTTAACTGAACAAGTTAGTCTGTGTTAATGGGGCACTTACAGTCCTGCTGGATTCTTGCTGTTAGTTCCATGAAATGGTGAGAGAGGGAGAGAGAGAAAGAGCACATGAAGCCTAGAAAGACTGATTAGTAAACCTTAGTGAAAGCTAAAAGATAGCTACAACAGACACAATTGTTTACATTAAATTACCACACAACTGCCATTATATTATAAGTACATGTCTTTAGGAGTCCAGATTTATTATTATTATTATACACAATGTTAAGTTAATGCAACTGAATAGGACATACCTGTTAATGGAGTTCCGATGTGTGGAGAGCAAAGATAGCAGAATAAAAACAGGAAAAAATGTTAAGTACATTTCTGTAGTTTCCCAGTGATTATGAGCAAAGTAAAAAGTGACAAAAATTGATATGACATTAAATGGCAATTAATCACTGTCACAGACAATGTTTAATAAAGACATTTCTTTTTATTTTAATAGCATATTTGCAATGTATTTTTCTTTTGGTTTAAATGACAGCCTTAGTAGGGGGTCTAGCACATAGATAATAACTACAATTATTATGATGTATGACTGTGTGCAGTCCAGTCTGCTTTTCTATTGTGCCACAGTAATTATAAAAAATGACCTTCACTTAAAGGGCAGAGCATCTTTAACATGGGGCATTTATGTGTTCATAGCTGTTTGATAGTAATGTGGCGACAGATGCAACTCTGCCGCTATGCTATTTATCATCTTACATAAATAAAAGCACATATCTGAGACCTCGGGGGTCAGGCCATCATAAAGGGATGTGTGTGTGTGTGTGAGTGTGTGTGTGTGTGACAGAGAGAGAGAGAGAGAGAGAGAGAGAGAGAGAGAGAGAGAGAGAGAGAGAGAGAGAGAGAGAGCGATAGTAGCCAAGGTCAGCTTTGGCAACCCTCATGAATAGGTGTCTCAGAGGAAGAAGGAGCGGGTTGTAAAAAACTGAATAGAGAACATGTTTATTTCTATGTGATTACAGCTAAACCAGGAAGAGGTAAAAATCAACAACCCATCAACAGAACAAAAACACTCTAAAATGGATTAAGGAAATGTTTTCTAGTTTATTCTTTCATTCAAAACTCAAACTGAAACGGATGCGTTTCCCAAAAACACTGCTGCACTGAGATAAAGGTAGAACAAGCACCATACTGAACACACTCTCTACCAGTTAATATAATTCTAAATTTACACTGCCTTGCAAAAAGTATTTGCCCTGATTCCTTCTATTTTTGCATCTTTGTCACACTTAAATGTTTCAGATCTAAGATCTAAAATATAAGACAAAGACAACCTGAGAAAACACAAAATACAGTTATTAAATGATTAAATAATTGAAAGAAAAATGTTATATAACACCAACTGTTATATGTGTGAAAAAGTGATTCCCCTCTTAGTTACTCAACTAATTAAACACATTTCACTGATATTTTGGGTTCAATTAGACTAGCCAGTTCATATAGTATGAGGATCTGAACCATTTTATGAGACAAATATGCAAAAAGAAAGGAAAATGGGGTGTGTGTGGATGCAGTACTATATGGTGCTATAGGTAAACTGAGCCCAGAGTTATCAACCGGCAAAATGCACCAACCAGCCAATACACGCCTAGGTTTAAAGGTTTAAAGAAAAAAAAAACATCCTGCATTGTGTAAACTAAAATAATACTAAAATAATTACACTGTATATACTCCTCTCGTAGTTTGGAATGGCGAAAACTCTCTTGGAGAAAATGGAGGTGGGTGTCTCCATTTTCTCTCGATTCATTTGTCATCCGATTTCTTGAGCAGAGAATAGAAATACAGGGAAACAAAAAGCTCAGGAGGCACCTGAACAGATGGACATTTTTATTGATTCCACCAGTTAATGATAAATGCCTTGTTTATAACCTTTAATGTTTTATAATGATTATTATATTTTCTTTCTTTTCCAGAAATATTGTGTAATTTTTTTTTTTGTAAATCCCTTTTTTTTTGGTGTTTTTCACTAAAGAAATGTGGAAGAAGAAGGCACTGGGTACAATAACAGTAAAGAGAACACATTACTATACTGTAGTTGGCGTGATCTAATATGCTGTGTGTGTCAAAGTATGACAGAAAATGACTGAAAGCATTACGAATCAAGGATAAGAATGTATATATTTACATAATTCAATGTGTCTGTGTGTGGGTGTGTGTGTGAGAGAGAGAGAGAGAGAGAGAGAGAAAGAGAGAGGTGGGGAGTGAGAGAGAAACAGAGACAAAAAGGGAAGGGTAGGGGTAGGGGTCTCTGTATCTGTATTTTAACGTAAACTGCAACATTATCATAGCACTAAACAGCTCCATGTCAGATGGCTTTCTGCAATCACTGTCATCCATTAGTGAGCACAGATTTCCATCAGTCTTTTACCACACCAATTATGCCAATAATTATTTACTCCATAAGCAGTAATTAGTATCTGCCTGTGTTATGATTGTATGACTATGACTCACGGTCTGGAGGGACATTGATTGGAGCCACCTCCTTCCACAGCAGCACAATGATTGACAGCACAGCCAGAGGAGTCCACTGCCCCTGCTTCCACATCTCTCTCCTCCGATTGGCTGGCTCCAACCTTCACGCTGCTATTGACTCAGATGCACACCTTTGATAAAATAAAAGTATTATAAGAATTCTACTTATAAACTGTATTATAATATAAACAGAATTCTTCATATTATAAATACTTATAGTAATAGGGCCTTCTTATGCATTTATCAGTAGTAATATATATATATATATATATATATATATATATATATATATATATATATATATATATATATATAAAAATACAACATATTCTGTGCATTGTGCATATGTAGGTATATGCAAAAGTCTACTACCAAGAGCTATTTTGATTTCAGCACAAAAGAAATCTAATCAAATGTGATACATGATGCTTAAATATTACTAAAGTATCCATTGTTTAAAACTGGGTCAGATGTATGTTTTAGAGTTTTTTGAGAACCATTAAACTGAAATATAATTGAAAATCGTTTGCTTCATTCTTTTTTTTTGCCTCTGTTAATTCAAATAGGTAATAAATATATCTAGTCACAGCAAAGCAATGTGACAATACAGTATCAATATTGTAAAAATTACAGCACATACCTATGTATATATAATTATGTTTATATACATACACTTTTATGAGATTACTGTGTATACTGTTCGTACTTTTATTACACTGATATGACATGCTCTTTGTTAAATAACTTATTTTTGTCGATAAATAAAAATAAAATTGAACTAAAAATAGAATTGAATAATTATAATGATATTAATAATGATAATCTTGGTTTCATTTTAATGTGGCTAGCAAACTAATATATCATGATGAACACTGAGTATCATCGATTATAGAGATATGATATGTGCATGTTTGCCTAATGCCACAGCACTGCTGTATTCTCAAATCTTATCAGGTATTGATAAATTTTCTATAACAGCAGTTCTGATAATAGTGCCAACTAATTAAAAATCACAGATTTATATCAACATGCTCTTTCAACTATATTATCATTTTCATAATAACAACTCTTTCATAGGGACATGCAGATGATCTAGCTGCTAATGTAAGTGATACCAAGAGGTGGGTAGAGTAGCCAAAACTTTTACACTAGTACAAGTAAAACTATTTGTAATAATAATTACTCAAGTAACAGTGAAAATAATAATGTTACTAATTACATGAGTGGGAGTAATAAAGTATCCAATGAGAAGAATACTTAAGTAGTAAGTTACTAGTTACTTTGGATCTGATTAAAATGAAGGGAAAATCCTGAATCTCAGACCACACGGAGAAATGTAAGTCACACCTCTCCTTGAAAGTCTGTCTGTTCTGTTTCTATGATATAAAACTTGGGTTCAAGATGAAACAGCATATCTCAATCCTGTGATGGTACAATAACAAAGAACCTGTCATTTTCAACACAAAATCTCACACACACCCCAAAACACTAATGTTTTCCCAACAGGTGACTGTCTTTATTTTCACAGCAAAACAACACAATTGTCAGCATCTACGTTTAAACAAGACAACGGAGAACAAAAGAACAGACTATAGAACAGAACAGAAGAGAAAGTGTGTCCAGAAAGAGAGTGTTTTTGTATGTGTGTGTGTGTGTGTGTGTGTGCGTGTGTGTGTCTGTATGTGTGGTTCGCGCATGTGAGGGTGTCCTGCCTATCTTCTGGGACTGAGCCACTAAAACAAAAGTGAGCAGTTTTTGCGTCCACATTCAGCCGACTACAGCGTATCGCAAGACTTGCAGCCTCATTACACTGTCCCCCACTAATATTGGCACCCTTGGAAAATATGAGCAAAGAAGGCTGTGAAATATTTCCATTATTTTTTTAACCTTTTGATCTTTTGTTCCAAAAATTGTGAACACACACACAAAAATGTGTGTGTTTGAGACTGAATCTCTCTGCATCAGCAGTTCTAATCTCTGCATCAGTACATCTGTCACTCGCTCTCTGTTTCTCGCTCTTTCCCTCAGCAGGAAAAGGTCAGTCAGAGAACCGCCATTACCGAAGCCCCATACCGTCCATCTAAAAACTTATTACACGCATCTTCCTTTGTGTTTGAAAACAGATCATCTGAAACTAGACCACAACTAAATATGCAGCCTTTTGTATTACCTTATATACAAATGTTACTTTTGTCCCATCTTACATTAATAGGGCATATTCTCGGATTTTCAGCATGTGTGCACTCACCCACCACTTTAATAGGAACACCTGTATTCCTGTTCATTCATTCAATTATCCGATCAGCCAATCATGTAGCAGCAGTAGCACAATGCATAAAATCATTCAGATACGGGTCAAGAGCTTCAGTTAATGTTCACAACAAACATTACAATGGGGGGGGGGGGGGGGGGGGGGGTGTGTGTGTGTGTGATTTCAATGACTTTGACCATGACACGATTGCTGGTGCCACACAAATTGGTTTGAATATTTCAGACACTGCTGAACTCCTGGGACTTTCATGCACAACAGTCTCTAAAGTTTACACTGAATTATACAAAAACATCCAGTAAGCCTCAGTTCTGCGAGTGGAAAAGGCTTGTTGATGAGAGAGGTCAGAGGATAACGGCCAGACTGATTTGGGCTGTCAAACTACACTAACTCAAATAACCACTCTTTAAAACCCTGGTGAGCAGAAAAGCATCACAGAATGCACAACACATCGAACCTTGAGGCTGATGGACTACAACAACAGGAATCTGCGGCAATCATGGGCACAATCACCAAAACATAATGAATCACTGTAAGTCTTGAGTCTTATATACATACCAACACGCTCACTGTATGACACCCCACCACACCTAATTTGCCCCAGGGGAAAAGACAAAGTCCTCCCTCTGTCTTCTGCTTTAAACTGTCAGTCTACCTGGCAGGATGAAGATGGATGTAAAGCTGCAGGTGTTGAGATTTGAGCTGCAGGCCTGCTAGTGTGTGTGTATGATATTGGATAAAGTAGACACAGACACAGATGTAGGAGAAACATGTACAGTCATGTACATATAACCTCATATAGATTCACTTTCATTAGACCTGAAACCAGCTGGAGAGAGAGAGAGAGAGAGAGAGAGAGAGAGAGAGAGAGAGAGAACACACAAATGTGAAGCCTTGAAAGTAAACTCGATGCAAACTGATACAAGAGAGGTCGGAGGAAGCTCTGAATTTTTTTTTTGTTCCTTTTATTTTTTTTTATTAGCACAGAATAAACAGTAAGCAAATGATCCCACTACATAAATCCAATGCAAAAGAGAAAACCACCATACTCTCCGGAGATAATAGTAATATTGATACTATGATATAATAGTACATAAAGCTGGGAACAAATACCACAGCATGTAAGGTGGATTTTTAATACAGGGACACAAATAATTACACTGGAGACAAATAAAACAAAACAGCATTTACACAGTGTTTTGATAACCAAAGGCTAAGTGCAACTCAAATCATTTAATAATATTGTTTGTTGGCAGTTGCACTAACCAATTTAATTTGTAGTTCCAACAGCTGCATACCCAAAATTTCAAGGGGTGGACCTGGATCCAACTCCTCCTATAAGCCTAACCCATACAACTCTGTATGACACTAAACAACACATTTAACACACTTAGCGTTTCATAGATAATGTAGAACAAAGCCCTCATACACACACTAACTCAGGCAGCAATAGCACAACACTGGTGCTGTCTAGCTCTGAAATCTGCTCAGGCTATAGGATGCTTTGCAGTCTTATCCAGTGTCCAAAATGCTGCACTACTTCTTATTCCCTACAAATGGCAACATGCATTATGGGTACACTTGGACAAGAACTTATTGCAATGCATTGTGGGACTTCATGAGGGCAATGAATATCTTCCAGTATATTTTCTGACATGAATACAGTGCAGTTTCTGCATAAACATCCCGATAGCTTCCTCACTCCTGCTCTGAGCACACTTTGCCTATCCCCTCAAGCATTAATTTACACCAATTCTTACTGTGCCTTGTAAGCCTCCTTGTATTTGTAATTACAAAGATTTTTATGCCTTTATTTCCATAGAAATGTTTTCACCATTTCCTATGATTTTGACCTTGTTACCCATGTCTTGTTTATTGATTTGGCCATGTCTGCTTATGCTGTGACCTGAAGCCCAAGTTATGGGCTGGTCCATTATTCCATCAGGACAACACACTGAGAAAAACAAAGAGCTGCAACAGAAACATATATTGAAGCACTGAAGGGCACTTTTAACTCCTTCATGCAAATTATAAGCAATCTGTGACAAAATGTGCCTGAGCATGTGGACTAAGCGCACGTGCCAAAGTTGCAGTCTGTTACCACTTAAATAGGGTTTGGCCAAATGTGTTCTCGCTTGGCTTATGTTTCAGTCATATTTTTTCTATTTTGTAAAGTGTAAATGCTGTCAGTTGTGCTAATTAAAGACAGAAGCAGCAAGACCAGGCAGTTTCATATTTAAATCTGTCTATTTAACAGTAAAATCATGAAGGAAGCAAAAGCCTGTTTGCTTTCTTAGGAATTCCATCTCTAAAATGTTTACACGGTGCAATAACAAACTGTATTTCTAAAAGGAGTTCTGGTTAAAAACAGGCTTGTAATTGGAAACATTAGGCTGGTGTTTGCAACCAACACTAACAACTGCTTAAACCTGAACCCAGTTCATACTCTCTCACTCTCGCATCATAGAAGTAGAGCATGCAGTGAGATGCCACCACTTTGACTACACAACAGTCCTCATCACACAAACATATAAACAGACACCTCATGTCCATCACAGGCAATTACTGGCTATTATAAAATGAAGACCTGCCTGTTCCAGATACCCCTGTCCCCACCTCTCTTTTTCTCATTCACTGTCCCTAAACCCATCCTGCATCCCCTATTTCAGTAAGATAGAAAATGAGAAGGGTTTTTTTTTATAAATAGAACAATATCTCAACGAATAACCAGCATCGTGTTGAGAGACTACTTTTTCAATAATGTCTTAGCTAGAGATATGTCAATACCCTCATTAAACTGCTCTCAGTACAACTGGGTGCTGCACTAAGGGTGTAACAATCAAAAGATTTGAATAGATGCATTGATTTAAAAAGCAACAATCATCAATAGATTATTATGGAATAGTATTGGTTATGAATAAAGTATAATTGATTAGAAAGTTGGTCACATCTATCATGTTCTAGTAAATCAAATCGTATCATACTATAGCAGACTCAGTGGTATATCAAAACATTGCCTTAACAATCAAAATTGTATAATTTGGAAGACCGAGGTTTAAACCCCTAGTATGCACATGATGTATCTATACATAGTGAAGAGAAATGTCTAATCATATTTTTTGTAAATTTCAGAATTAGTAGCAGTTAGTAGAGTTAGTAGCAAAAAAATCTAATACAAGTATACTTACACAAAAACAAGGGGAAAATCTGGTCTGATGGACTAATGGATCATGAAAGCAGAGAATCTTATACCTGTAAACAAACAAACAAACAAACACAATTCCACTTAATATACCTGCATTATCCTGTATGAATTATGTTGTAGCTATTTCACTGCAACTACCTCAGCATGTACTACATGTTGTACAGCATTGTATTGCACATACAACTACACATATCTGTACTTTATTTATTCCTCATATAGTCCATACTTTTTCTGACATATATCTTTTATATGAGGGCACAGTGGCTTAGAGATTATCACATTTGCCTTGCACCTACAGGGTTAGGGGTTCAATTCCCGCCTCCGCCCTGTGCGTGTGGAGCTTGCATATTTTGCCCGTGCTTCAGGGGTTTACTCTGGGTACACCTCCAGTCCAAATACATGTGTTGTAGGCTGACTGGCATCTCCAAATTGTGCAGTGTGTGAGTATGTGTGCAATTGTGCCCTGCAATGGACTGGCACCCTGTCCAGGGTGTCCCCCACCCTGTGCCCCAAGTCCCCTGGGAAAGGCTCCAGGCTCCACGCAACCCTGTGTAGGATAAGTGGTACAGAATATGGATAAATGGATGAATATATTTTATATATTTTATACTGTGTAATATTTTTATATTTTACTTTACAACTTTCTTTTGTTCTGAGAACAACATTTTATTTAGTAGAAAAAACAACAAAATATGTATGTACCCAAGCTAATGTGTCTTTTTCAAAATTTGGTGTCTGTAATGTCATGTCTGAAATTGTCTTCTGCTTTGACAAAACAATTTCCCGCAGAGATCATTAAAGTACTATCTAAGATGGCACACATCTAAATCTCACTGTATCTTTTTGTGATTGACGATACTAAACCTCTTATAAATTGGTTTATTAGTCCTTCTGTAGGGGCACAGTGGCTTAATCGTTAGCACGCTTGCCTTGCACCTCCGGGGTTGGGGGTTTGAGTCCTGCCTGTGCACAGAATTGCATGTTTTCTCCATGCTTTTGGGGTTTCCTACCCCAGAATGAAGACATGTGTTGTTGACTGATTGGTATCTCTAAATTGTCCATAGTGTGTGTGAGTGTGTGTGCAATTGTGGATGGATGGATAATCCTTCTCTAAAAACAATAAATGTGGTTGAGAAAGCTCAGATTGAGCCTGTTATTCTCAAAGCTGCTCACTACCTGCTACCTGCAAGTAATAGTTTGCCCATACAGATTGTTACAGATTGGCAGAAGAGAAAATATAATTTCAAGGGGTAGCAGTAGGATGATTTTGAAGAAATAGTTGGTGCAGAAGAATGCACTGTACATACTAGACTCATGAATAACCTTCTACTTATACTGTGCCACTGTTGAAAAGTTAACTACATAAAACAGCTTTAGTAAGACATTCTTTCATGTGTGTCACATACTGTAATAGTGTCAATTTACACTTAGTCCTTTCTAATTTGGAGGTGGTTTGAGTTGTAGTCTTTTGTCGAAAATACATAATAGTATTTTTGTCATTTAGCACAGGTGGAAAACTTGAATAATTAAACTTTGTTACTATATCTAAATATTATTTTGGTGTATTTATAATTTATATGTGTCATGTAACATCAGAGAAGGAACTCTGGACTACAGTTCCCAGCAGCCACTGCACCACACCATCATGTCACATGATCACCTGCACCTGAACTTCATTCACGTTAAGGAGCACTTACGGGTATTTATAGCCACAGTTTGCACTACACTGGTTGTCTTATGTTTGTATTATTTTGCCGTTGTTTGCTGGCTTGTTTCTCTTCCTAGATTCCATAGTTTATGTGTTTAATCATTTGTGTTAGCACTTTTGTTTTATTTCAGTTACATCTGCACTTGCATCCTACTCGCATTCTTTGTCGTGACATGTATATTATTAACATGTATTACTTGTAATCTTACTTAATTACATTTCCAAGAAAAAAGTACTACTTACATGTTTATTCAAACTTAAAAATAGCCATTACAAATCATGAATGTCTCCTCGTTTCTTCTCTCAGCCAACAACTGTGCACTAATACATCAATCAAATGGGATCAGTTTTATCATCCAATCATTTCAGTTTATCATCCAATCAATTTCCTTAATATAGATAAAAAACGATCAAGAATCATGCCAATTTGTACTCTGCAGTGAACTGCTCATGTTACACATCGTTGACTCCATAGCTATCCATGTGCATTTGAAGATGAATTAGGTACCACACCTCAGTGTCCACCTTGAGAATAAGCGCCTTGGGTCTACCACCGTAAAATATTTAATTATGCAAGAGTAAGAAAGGACTTGAATAAAATAAGGCATCGCCTTTGAAAAAGCTCATTTGAAAACGCATGTTGAGGTAAAAATTTTGCTAATTCGTTAACATTTACTGGCTATATTTAACTACGTTGGCCTGTTTACTTTGCTTATGTCACGATAAAATCATGATAATGATTAAACTTTTTGATGTAAAATTCAAACAAACACATGTCTGGGTGTGCAAAATTAAAATAAAGCAAAAAAATAACATAAAATAAAATAAATAAATAAAAAGCTGTCCACAAGTTTACCCACAAGGTTTTAACATTTAAAGAAATCAAATGGAAAAGCTATACCCTACTTTATGTTTAATTCTTGCTAATTTCCTGACCAATCATTTGTTAAGACCATTTAAAAGATTAATATTTTGCCATTTTGGGCTTGGCACATTTTTTTTTTGTTTTTGCCAGGAGTGTACTGTCTTCCCCAACAACTGTCATTATTCTTCCATTATAAGAAGGTTTCTCTGAGTAAACACTTCCCATTCTTTTCTCATTGACAGTAATACTGTCCATGCTAGATAAATATTAGGTAGAAAAACCATCGTTTTTAACTGTGTGGTTCAAAGGGCAAATTTAAGAATGTTGTTCTGTTAAGAGCTGTCTTTGTGGACAAAATTTCATAACATTCAGTTCTGTAAAACTCACATGCATACACAAACATGCACATGTCCTCACTACCAAGGGCATGAACATGTCCTCACTGCCTTGGGCTTGACATGCGGCTTGGTATAAAGGTCACAATGCTCTTGACTTGGTCCCCATCTGTCCAGTTCTGTTCATTAGCTCTCTGTAATGTCACAAACTCATGTCTCATCTCTCATCTGCCACCCTCCGGGGCTGTTTTGCTGCCCTGACCTCTGACTCAGTAAATTATGGGTCTGGACAGGTCAGGAGGTCACAGCAATAACTGTCCACTTGGTTAGAGGAACAGAGTCAAGGGCTTGGGCTATAATCCAGCAACTTCATCAAAGAAACAGACTTTCATCACACTGTTATAGGGACAGCTGTGACTGTGACACTGTGATGCTAGCAGATAATAAAAGCTTCTTAGTCGTTATGTTCTTTTCAGTTCAAATCGTTGAAGCAGATGATCTAGGTTATTTGCTAAATAAGCTAATATAGATTCATTTATTGAAGATTAAAATCACAACGAAATCAAAATAGATAGCTTGGGTATATGGGATGTCATTACTACATAGTGATTTGGATTCAGGTGTATTGGAAGCCACAGAATGAATGTATTAAATGGAGAAACATATCTCAGAACAATGAATGAATGTACCATGGTGCAGATCACTTGCTTGGCAGGAGTGATGGCTAGATGCTGCAAAGTGACCTAGATTTAACAGTGTGCAAAGGAGTGAGAGAAAAGAGAGGATTCTGTAGTAAAGGAGGATGGAGGGAGGAAGAGTGTGAAAAAGCGGGTGGAGAGAGGAAGAGTGTGGAAAGAAGAAGGAGGCATCTCCTTTTACCCCTGAGGACAAGCCTGAGGAAGTGGCATGTTCAATAAAAGATAAATCAATCTGGCCTGTCCCTGACCCATGCAAAGCTCATCTTCTGTCTACTGTATGAATTAACAATAAGTGGCAATATAACTGGAACATGCACACACATTCTCCTCTTTCATTATATAGCCACAATCATTCTGTGCAAAGCCTTGAAACAGAAAGAAAACAGTTCACACATCAAAACTGTTCAAACATCAGTGCCATCTTGTCTCTTTAAAGAATCTCACCTACTTTTGGCACTAAAACAAGTTTTAGAATTTTGATGTCACCTGAAACAATTCAATCAATCACTGAATTGAGACAGAAAAGAGCCTTCAGGGCTTTAAGTTGTCTGACTCAGTGATGTATCATAATAATGATAGTAGCGGGGGAGTGGATTCCATGAAGCAACGAAATGTGATTGGGCAACAAAAACCAACCACAAAAGTGAAGCACCCAACACTCAAATATAAAAATATTCATTTAAAAATTTTCGAATTCACTTTCATGTGTTTTGAACTTGTACATGTATGGTTATTTGCATCTGAATTGTGGAAAACTGGCAAAAACTATGAAAAGTCTGGTTGACCAAAATGAACTTTTTCTGCCAATAATATATTTTGACATCACTACTTAAAAAATTATATTTTACCAAAATGATTAGGAAAGGTTTAATCTAGGCTATTTTCTATCCTAGACTCGGCATCTTCCTACAAAAATCATGTTGTATCCAGTGTGATTTAACAGAAATCAGTTAAGAGTGAAGAGATAATAATGAGACATGTTTAAATGCCATAACGTATACCTCAGACAGAGACTGATGTGGATGAAGCTAATAATCAAGATGATAACTTATTTTCCATTGCAAATGCATAGAATTCTTCAAAATTAGGCAGTAATGTTGTTTTTCTATTAATAGATTAGGTTACAATTGCAAAGGTTGCAGTTAAAATGGAATGTTTACATTTTATTTACTCCTTTTCACTTTTAGGCATAAATGGGACTTTGAAATGCTCTAACTTTATTTGTGATTAAGATACTAAAGAGAAACATAGCTGAAGAAAGTCTGTAGTTTTCAGAACTTTACATACCAGAAACTGTCAAAATTTGTGAAGGGTTTTCTCACGTTGCCACACATATAGCACTGTAATGCTCAGTGTTAGCACACATTTTACCCACACTCCAACATTTACACTGAGTTTAAGTTTAACATATTTACATTATACCTGGTACTTCTTCTCTCTCTGAACTGGTGAGCATTATAAGGCCCTGTAGTACCTGTCTATTAGTGGTACCTAAGACCAGAATGACATCACAGGGTGATAGATATTTAGTGCCATAACCCCCAGACTTTGGAATCCCATCCCCTATTGACTGTTCTTCTTCTATTTTAAGACTCATCATATAATGTACCTCTTCATCCACCACTTTCACCCTTCTTTATCCCAGTCTTTTTTTTCTTCAATTGAAATTGTAAAGTGACTTTGAGTGTTGAAAAGGCACTATGTAAACGGAACCTATTCTAATGAAAATCATTTTCAATATTATGTGTTTATTATTACCAGTGCTGTAGTTGTCACTTTCTCTCAAGTCTCAATCGCGTCTATGACTCTCAGTCTTACATCATGTCAGTTTTCACACATGTATTGGGATGTAAAAAAGGAAATTTGCATACTGCTATGCAAACTTTAGGGCGTGCATATGCACATATTGCTGAGTTTTCTTAACTGTCGACCTCAAATGGAAAAGTAACGAAAATATGTTTCCAGGATTCAACCATAAACAATCTGACATTAAAGCTCAATATGCAGCAATAACAGGTAATGTGATAACTTTAATATTAACACTATGTGCTGCTTTTGTGAGTTACAATTGCAATGACTCATCTTCACCTAAAGGCAAACCAGAGTCCACCTCACACTTCTTTTATGGATTTTCCTGCTCAAAAAGGGTAAATTTTGGTCTCCCGATACCTCAGGGTTGACATTTCGCTGGTGGGCATTGATTCTATCAAGATAAACTTGATAGGTCATTTCACTAATCAGCATCTCCATCAGATAATATTATGTACTTTCTGGTTATAGTTTTGTTTTTGTTTTTTTCATGGCTTTTGTGTTTGTGTCCTTAAAAGAAAATGAAAATTATTTTTGTGTATTAAAAAAGGAGCAGACTATGTCTGTGTGGAAACAAAGAAAAGGCCAGAGGCTTGTGCACGTGCGCTCACTTTTATTGTGATCGAGATTTACCTAATATTTGCATATATGTGGTTTTATAAACTTAAATCTTCCAAAGCTTTGTGCATTTGCCATCTCTTTTGTTATATCTACGCAAAGGTTAATACATGTGACCATTGGATTTGAGTACAATGGTTCATACATCCCTTTTTTCCCCTCTTCAGGCAAAGAAAGTGGGGGAGACTTCATTACTAAATCAAACAAATGAAACAAGAAACTGTGTTCTCTCGGTTCCTCCATTTCTTTAAATATTCTCGTCCTCTTGACTTTCTCTTTCATTCTCTTTCCCTTCCCCCAACTGCCTGCTTTCAAAAAGAAAGAGCAGAACACAGGCTCATTATCCAAACTGCATCTCACTTCCTGTGAGCTCTCTCATCCCAGACTCCACCCTGGCCAATAGTGGCAGACCTGGTTGTTATGGGCCCTTAGCAACAGCATCGGGTCAGAGAGGATTAAATGTGTGTGTGTGTGTGTGTGTATGTGTGTGTTAGAGGCTAGTCCCGCTGGGTGTGTGATAACAAAGGTACAATACGCATTACCAAACCAGCGTGTGGGGTAGGGGTAGTGGGGCAGTAGTGTGTAGTTTAAAAAGACAGTTTAGAGAGTCTGAGACATGCTTCAATTATAAAGGCAAGCCCAAGTAAAATCATTTGCTACTAAAAAAAATGTATATTGGTTAATGTACTGTATTGCAAAATGCTGACCTAAAATGAAAAGAGTGGAGTTACTGTGAAATATCTTTTTATAAATTTATTTCAGAAATATATTATTATATAATATATATATTAGAAAGCAAACATTGAATTTACATATGTAGTACACTACAATTTTTTTATAACACAATACACAAATAAATCTATAAGAAAGAAGAATTCATATTATTTCTCACTTTGCAAAAGAGCTGTATTTGATATTTATGCAAGTGAAACCAAATGAGCAAAAGCTCTCCTATATTGAAACTCTGTCTGAACACTAACCTCCATGTTACTGCTGTATGTTTTCCATATGGATATAAAGGTCGTGAATAGGCCATGAATAAATTTTTAATGAGACCTGATTTCCTTTGGCTTTCTTGATATAGATCAAGAAATATCTGATCAAGAAGACAGTTTTAAATCTAAATATGGAACCAAAAGCCTAATTTTTTGAGCCCTTGATAAATGTAGTCATCAGTATTCAAAATGGTGATTTAGGTTAGTTGGAGAGATGGGAAGCTTTACAGGAATAGCTGCTGTGTCTAATTTGTACAGCACCATCTGCCTGGAGTTACAGTGATGATTAGAGATGTTCTGAAGCTCCTGATGTATTTGACTGTACTGTGCTTTTTCCTGGGACACAAGTATCCCTGTCTTTCCCCTTTCACCCTTTTTCCACCTCTGTTCTACTCCCTCTTTTCTCACTCCCCACATATGGAAGATTTGTGAGTAAAGTGAGAGGTGAGAATACAGTCCCTTGAGACCCCTACAATCTCTGTGATCAGCAGGGTGTGCATGTGTGTGCAGTGACAGAAGGGGAGTGAGAGCGGAGCTGATGACAAATCCATTCATTAAGCCTTTAGAAATCTATCAACTGCATAAAAACAAGTACAAGTAGCACCTCCTAGAGCAACTTTAGCAGGTGGCACTCTTCTTTCTTTTGTCATTCTATTCGCTAAAGTGAGTCACAGATTTTCAGTTTAAATTTGAAATATTTAAAAAGCCTAATTTTGACTAAGCTTTGCATTTCAGTCTTCCCGAGTTATGCACTAATTGTTATGTTGCTTTGCTTAATCAAAACAATCACAACACTATTCATAAACATTTTCTTTTTTCCAACACTCAACTGAAGTTCCAAACAAAAACCCTTCCAGCAAAATGATTCATTATTCTGAATATCTGAAGAATGGCTGCGAGACAGAAATGAGCTTCATCCAACAGATGAACACTGAAGGAGAAATCTGTTTCTCCTCAAGGGTCTTTTGGTCTGATGCTTTTCCACGGGCTAATGGGTCACTGGATTAGATCCATTCAGTATGTACGCATTACAATACATCATGTCAGCATTTTGCTCACTGTCAGTTCAGCTAAATGCACTATACTTAAAACTTCATTGACAATCGTTAACACCCGAACCACTCAAATTCTTCCACTCCAGCTTGAGCAAACCATGTCTTTATAGCACCCACTTTCTGCACAGGGGCCTTGTCATGCTGGAAAAGATCTGGGCCCTTTAGTTACAGTGCAGGGACATTCTAGATCATCATGTGCTTCCAATTTTGGGGCAAAATTTGAGACAGGCCTACATATAGGGGCTATTGTCAGGCATCCACATACTTTTATGTGGAGGCCATATAGTGTATAAAGTTTAACGTTAGGGTTATGGGTGGGGTTAGGGTTTGTTCCAACCACATTACTTTAGTGATTTGAATTCATGAAACTCATGAGATCAGGTTGGTCCATTTATGTTTCTTTTAAGCATGCACAATAAAATAAATGTAAATTTAGCAGGTACCCTCCTAGCATATAGCCTGATACACTCTGAGTCATAGCCTTCAACTTGGTGTAACTAGCTAGCCAATATGCATACCATGAATCCTACAGTTACACCTGTAGTAAACTGTCATTTTAGGTAATTAAACCTAAACAAAAGTTTCACTATGAAACTCTGCTATACCATATGTCACACATACCACACATAAAAGGGAAATGCCCCCCCCTTTTTTGTGTGTGTGTGTGGGGGGGGGGGGGGGGGGGGGGGCGACATGTATTATCTACTGATTATCTATTGTATTACCTATTATCTTCTTATCTCATGGCATTCACAAAACAGGTTATGACGTGTCCATTCTACATGCACGACTATGTCTCCTTTCCTTGTACTGTCTTCTAATAAAATTTTATAAAATTGATTTTATTTTATTTTTTTTTATAATCATGTAGCCAGTGAATTTGCCTGACCTAAATCTGTTCACATGTCTGTTGAGCTTGGTGACTGAAGGACACCCTTTCAGGAACGCCATGCAAAGTATCATAATTTGAATGTGCAACACAACAGAAAAGCACTCTCTCTCTCTCTCTCTCTCTCTCTCTCTCTCTCTACTTTCTCTCTATAGCCTTAACCTTGGTAACCACAAAGGTTGCCCTTTACCCTTTCAGTTTGGGGGGAAAATGCACATAACATTTGTAAAAAGCAATTTACTGTATGTTTACAATGTAGGTTAGCCCAGATTTTATGCTTTTCTTACATTGTGAGGGCTTTTTCATGACCACACACACAAACACACCACTGACACACTGCACAGGGCAATAACTATTTTAAATTTATTTAATTACAGAATCTACGTAACTAAACACACAATATGGCCAAATGTATATTGACACCTGTCCATGACACCCATATGTGGGGCTGTCCAGTCTTCAGTCCATAAGCTGAAGCACAATTGGATTATGCAGCAAGACAATGCATAGGAGTAAGTCCTAGTCCTAGAAGTAAGTGAAAGCCTGATCTCCAGTTATCAGAAGCATTTGATTGCAGTTATTGCTGCTAAAGGTGGCACAACAAGATTTGAAGTTTAAAGGATTCAATTATTTTTTCACATTGGTGATGTGTTGGATAACTTTTTTTTGCTTCAATAAAATAAATAAATAAAAACTGCATTGTGTGTTTACTCAGGTTGACATTGTTTTATGTTGTATTTAATTTGAAGGTCTAAAACTATTTAGTATAAGATATACACAAAACAGAAGAAATCAAATACTTTTTCACAGCATTGTATACTGTTATTTTTTTGTGGTGGGGGCTGGGGTTGTGTCTGTCAACAGAATCTACCCTAGGAGCAATCAGTGTTATTTTTATTTTATTTTTTACATGGAATTAGTATTAATAGAAACTTAAATAATATATTTGCATGGCATTCTGGCATTTACACATCCCCATTCAAAGTATAATGAAAAAACAGCATGAGACAATGGAGGCAATAGACACATGGTATGGCATGGCATGCATGGTAGAGCAAGTTAGGATACTACGCCACATCCAGATGTGACGATTGTCTTGGAAGTCGACATTACAGGTCAGTAGAGCAAGATGCCTTTGATTGCATTTCCTAGACTGGCAAGAAGGTCTAATAAGAAACTGATCTAGACCCAAAGTGATTTTGCCAAATCCTGACCCCAGTGTACTAACAGAACAACAATGAACTGCTTAGAAGGTTTAGAAAGAGGGAACATGAGCAAGAGAAATAGTAAGAGAGATGAAGAATGAGAGTTAATCTTGTGTAAATATGTATGAAAACAAATGGTGATGGAGAAAGGGGCTCATTAAATGGCTTTAGCTACCCTCAAACAAAGACAATCAAATCCAGTTGTGCTATTTAACAAATCCCTTTGTATCTATGTGCACTGTATTTCCTCAAGTTGTTAATAAAATAATAAATGCACAAGCAAAAAATATGCTACATTTTTGTTTGCAGATGTTTAAACAAGAATCTGATATTTCTGTGTCAAAATCTGAAAGCTATACACATGAATCTAGACTATTCTCTGAATAAATCTGACAAGATTCCAGTTCAGTTTAAGCTGAAACAAAAGCATCACCGGTCTGACAGAAGAATGACCACTAAGCAACAGATCCAGGCAGCCAAATAAAGAATGAAGTCTGACAGCTGGGAAACATTAAACCAGATGCTTTGTTAGATTATAAGGCTTATGCAATCTACAGATATTACTGGTTATAAGAGTTCAGTAATTCCACTCATCTGTATCAGGCAATTATTAGTAAGTGTCTGAAATGAAGTCTCTATTCAAGATACAGCATTACATACGATACAATAACCCTGTCTTACTGTTTAATATACGGCATACATGTTATCATCTAAGCCCAGCCGTGAAAAGTGTGCAACATCACTGGTGCATCACAGGAGTTATGTGCAGACACCATGACAAAATCATTTCTCACAGGTACACAATTATATAATGACAGTTTTTGGTCAAAGAGACAGATATCAAAAAGTAAAAATCTACCAAAAAGGTAGACTGTAAACCATAATATCACTCTATCACTCTGTATACAAGCTTCCAAAACGTCCAGTTTTGTTAAGCAAAGCAGTCCAACAATTATCCAAATTTCACTGAGCCCATGGAATAATCAGTACAAAGCTCTGAGCACGTTGCCGTCTACAAACTAAAGCGCAATTACCAGGAAACACAAACGCATTACCTCTCACATGAAATTTCCTGTCCTGGTTAGACAGAGCTGGCACACAGCCCAAGGCATCTTCAGCAATGGTAAATTCCTTCTTCTCATCCAGTACAATCAGTGCATGTTTTACGATGCCAACTCTGCCGGTTTAAATCCACATACACGCAGAAGTCTGGGTCATTGTGTCTTGCTGTGTCCTGAATGAGAACAGACTAGTAAAACAGAGCATGCGTAAGGATGTGTCTCTGTATGTGTGTATAAACGCTCTGATACTAATGCTGATTTAGGAGAGCTGCTCTCGGTCTTGGTGCATCGATGCTGTTGTGTAATCAGAGATTTCTCTCTCCTCCCTTCTCTCACACATGCACAGCAAAAACAGATTCCCATCTGCTGCTGCCTACTTGGCCATCTCCCAGTCCACCTCATGAATAATAAACAGCCCCCTGGGCTTGCACACACCCCCAAACCCCCATCGTGACAGAAACACGATCACATGCATTCACATGGATGCACATCCAGACACATCCACAAACACTTTATCAGATGCATACATATACAGAGAGATGAAAGGTATTTCTCTTTGAGCTTGTCCTCTGCACCTCAGCCCACTTTTTTTTCTGCACCCTCTCACCTCTATCCTGCCAGTTAATAATGTGTTAGAAACATGCCAAGCCTCCTTCATACAATCAGAGATGACCAGTGTGCCCGGGAATAGATAACCATCAGTGTCAGCTACAACATCAGAAGACCAAATCCGGTTCCACTTCTTTCATCCAAGAACAGGAATCTGATCAGGATAAAGACTAGGAAACATTTTTTCAATCTTCAACTGTCCAGTTTAAGTGAACATGTACCCACTGTGGACTCAGATTCCTGTTCTTTGGAAGCCCAATGTTGTCTTCTACGGTAACCCATATGCCTCAAGTTTCAGCGGGCTGTGAACTCACCACAGCACTGTCACTCACTGAATGCTTTTTTTGTTTTCTCACACCATTCTGTGTAAACTCTGAAGACTTCAATGTTGTGTGAAAATTACAGATCAGCAGTTTCCGAAATACTCACATCAGCCCAGCTGTCACCAACTACCATGCCAGGGTCAAAGACGCTGAGATCATACCTTCCCCATTCTGATGTTTGATGTGAATATTAACTGAAGCTCTTGACCTGTATCTGCATGATTTTAGCACTGCTCTATCGCCACATGATTGGCTATCTAGATAACTGTAGGAATGAGCAGGTGTATATGTGTTCCTAATAAAGTGAGCTTACATCAACTAACAAATGGCTCAATGTAATTTGCATTCCCTCTTCTTCCTAATCTCATTAAGTATTAAATTCAAGTACCAAAAGGGGTTCATAAGTCATTATAAGTGATGAAACATTCACCTATGACTCACTTCAGTGTTGTTTATTCAGATTGAAATCAACAAGGTCAAAGACACTGTAGGATCACATAATAACCAGAGCATGAGATTTATGCAAATATATGGACAACCAACTAACTACCCACTCTGTCACTTTCTGTCTATCAAACCTGCAACCTGAAAAGGACATTCAGTAGTCCAACAATGTAAATAAGCGTTTATTAATTAGACACAGATTGCTCTTTATATTGATGCCGTTTTATATGAATTACCTTTGGACAACAAAATGTCGGGTTAATATTATAACATGCCATGAGATAGAGGTCAGTTACACCAGAAGGATAATACTGAAACTGTAACCCGGTTAAAACCATGCAGTAATGTTATCACAGCTGAATGACTATATACTGACAGTGGGAAACACAGGTGAGCAACAACCAACTTTCTATAATGACCAATGATATGATGGGCTCTTTTGTGTGACTATACCACAAATAAAAATCAGAACAGTGTCCAGTAAGACTCATAAACAAATGCTTCATTTTCATGCTAAGCGTGATTAAACACAGGAGTGAACCATCTTTGCTCCTCTCCTGCTCTCAGACAGAGGAATGCTAAGTACAAACACTACCTGTTGTAAAGGTTCTTTTTGTTTTTCTCTCTTACAGTCATACAATTACAGCTCTATGGATAGCAGTGTAGGCATTCTTAGCTGTGGGAGAAGTTTTACATTCCCTCGTTGCTGCTGACGTCCATTGTGTGGGCTTCAGTGGTGGTAGATGCAAAACAAAGGCACAGTGGGCTAAATGACCTGGTTGTTTTGACTGTAGATCATTTTCACAGTTCTGAAAAGCTCGGATAATGACACAGAGAGACATCTGAACTGGACAGAACTAGGTGCCAAAAGACTTATTGAGGTGTTTCAACCAAAAAAAAAAAGAAAGAAAGAAAGAAACATTTGTTACTAGAAGTCTCAACTCATTGTGACCAAGTTCCCAGAGACAGGTTGATTAATTTATAAAAAATATTTATTGTTTGATTTATTGTTTTTTTGTTTTTTTTTTCTTTCCCCCCACAGGTTTGGACTGGGCATTTTGTGTACATTCGATTCATTATGTCTATAAATTAAAACATATACCCAACAAGTATAATCATAAATTATTTATGTCCAAATTACATACCAAATTGATCCTAAGTAAATATCATACACAGCCGTAAACATTGCAGTAATTTGGGTTACTCATTCACATAGCTATATTTTATTCATACTTAATTTATTAATGGAAACATTTATTAAGTGGCCATAAATAAAAGCAAAATGACTTTAATGACTACCATCAGTGAGTTGATGGCTGTATATTTAAAAATCACATTTAATACATTTCTATTTACACAGTTTCAGTTTGCATATCTGGCTTTAAAACAACAGGTTATGATGAGTTTATGGTGCACTTCTGTTTGAATTTGTACAGGGCTTTATACAGAACAGTCTATTGTATATAGTGAATAGTGAGGGCTTTAGTGTTCACACAATGAAACACAAAGACAGTGCTCATGAACAAGTTTGGGATGTCGCTTAAATGCACTCACATGTTCAAACTTTTTAAACAGTCCCTCAACAAGTATCCAGCAAACTTTGCAATATTTGGAGGAGCTTGCCTTTTTTCAAATTCTATTCAATTTCCAAATTCAGATTTGGGCCGAATCGTTTCATGTGACGTCATCACAACGTGCATTTAGTCAAAGCCCTCTTCGATTCATGTGCGTCAAACACGAGTACAGCTAAAAGGTCTCATTTACCAACAAACATCACTGTGAAAGACGTGCAAAACAATTTCATGCAACTGCAATTTCTCCATCAGATAGTTTTCCACAAAAAAAGCACAAAATCTCTGCAAATTGCAGACAATTTTATTTTTTTTTTTCAAAGCCGTTTTGGCTGCAACAATCACACAAAAACTCTGCGAAATCCTGTTTGGACTCTTTAATTAATTTATTTCATTAATCATTTTGTATTTTATCATATTTTGTCCATTCTGGGAGACTCAGGGTAAACTGAAATCTGTCTTATTGCAAAGCGTTAAATTAATAAATTATTCACTTTTATGTGAAAAGGAACCTTTTTCAATATATATAATTTTATATCATTTCTTCCAACAATTCTCATATACACCAACTCTGTGTATTGAGACACTGCAATTTTTGCTTCTTAAGCAATCTCTGCCAGTGTACAGCTCAGCATAAAGTGCTTGTTCTAAAACAGCCAGTGCAAGAGTCAACACAGTCAAAGAAAATGATAATGTTTATACAAACATGATGGAGGGTAATTTAAATGTAAATTCTTCTTCTGGAAGACATAATTCACTGTTTAAATATTTAGGAAGTCGCAATGAACCAAAAAAGGCAACAGAGGAATAAAGGAAGTCACTGAGAGAGACAGAAAAGAGAAAGAGTATATGGCCATGAAACACAGGAACAGACAGCCTGTATTATGCAGAACTAAGACACTAAACCCCAAACACATTAGCACAACAAAAGGCCTCCTAGAGTGGAACACAGCAGAGACAAACAGTTCCATCAACTGGACAACTCATTAGAGAGCAACAAGTTATTATTTAATGTCCCGCTTCATTTAAAATGAGCAAAAATTTATATATAAACTTTTTTAAGCCAAGAACAGGAATCTGAGGCTACAGTGGGGATGAGCTCACCAACACTGGCCAGATGAAGATTGGAAAAAGGTGATTGGACCAGATTGTTTTTCTTCTGTCCAGTTTCAATGAGCCTGTGTCCTCTGTAGCCTCAGACTCCACTTCTTGGGTAACATGAATGGAACCCAATATGGTCTGCTGATGTTGTAGCCTATCTGCCTCAGGTGTGTTATGCTATGCATTCTGAGATGTTTTTCTGCTCACCATGGTTGTAAAGTCTGGTTATTTGGGTTACCATAGTCTTCCTGTCAGCTCGAACCAGTCTGGCCATTCTCTTCTGACCTCTCTCATCAACAAGCTGTTTACCGTTAGTTCTACTCGCTATATGTTTTTAGGGTATTTTTTAGCTCCAAACACTATAGGTCTGTATGATGTTTTGCATTGCACTGTTGCCAAATCGGTGGTTCAAATCAGAAGATTGTTTCTAATGTTTGGAAGTATAATTGCCTCGAAATTTATGATGTTCGAAACAGCTATCTAAAGTAGTTATAATGAGTATAATTTTTGTTAGAATGCAGACAAATATATTCTTCTATTGTTAGAAAATTATTGTGTATTATGTTTAGGGGCATGGTAGGTTAGTGGTTAGCACATTTGCCTCACACCTCCAGGGTTGAGGGTTCGTTTCCCTGTATGTGCAGAGTTTGCATGTTCTCCCTGTGCTTCGGGGGTTTCCTCTAGGTACTCTGGTTTCCTCCCCCAGTCCAAAGACATGCATTGCAGCCTGATGTCCAAAAGTGTCTGTAGTGTATAAATGGGTTTGGGAATGTGTGTGATTGTGCCCTGTGATGAACTGGTACCCTGTCTAGGGTGTCCCCCGCCTTGTGCCCCATGCCTCCTGGGATAGGCTCCAGGTTCCCTGTGATCCAGTAAGGATAAGCAGTACAGAAAATGGATGGATGTTTATGCTTATTATATTTTTTATGAATGGTATCAATAGTTTCAAGAGCTCTAGAACCTCACAAAATTCTTTGGTAAGTCTCTCTGAATGGAAAATCACTGCAAATCCATACAAAATTATTCAGACTGTTCTTTTCCAGGATGACAACGTTCTCATCCACAAGTAACAAGGGCTCAGTGAATAGTCTAATGAGTATGAAAATAATGTAAATCATATGCTATGACCTTTACAGTCACTAGACATAAATCCAGTAGAACACCTGTGGGAGATTTTGGGTGTGCTAGACAGTGCTCACTACCATTTTCATCAAAATAATAAATGGTTTTGGAAAATTGTGTTTATCCATTCAGTATAGTTACCGAGATTCGTTTAATCTCTTCCAAGGAGTAGTGAACCAGTTTTTGAACTTTATGTAAAATGGAAATACTGTCGTGAATTTCTAACATTTACAGATAAGGATATAAACGTAAAAATGTCATTTCTGCGCTGAAGAAAACATGTCTGAAACACATTAAACAGCACACACACACACACACACACACACACACACACACACACACATCTGTCACAGCTTTTGACATGACAAGCCACATTAATACACTTATGAGTTTGTTTGAATTAATATATAACATTCTCATGTTTTGGATGACCTAGATAGTGCACTGTTCCCACAGCAGCTCACTCTGTGACCTCTGCTGTTTTTCAGATGTGTTTAATTAATAGAAATGCATTTTTCACCATTGTGAAGTGAAGTCACTGACAGGGATTATCCACAGTGACGTCACAGACCCGACTAATCCATAATGAAATTCCTTGTCGTTTATTTTAATTATCGATTATTATTGATTTTATCGATTAGTTGTTGCAGCCCTAATAATGACCATGTGGCATAAACAGCAATTAGATTGTGTGCTTATTATTTATGCTGTGTCTGTGGCCTGGGCAATTTGAAGAGAACAATGCACAGTTCAAACACTATATAATAGCTCAAACAGATTGTAAAAGCATATTTGAGTAAAGCTAACAAGCTTGTTAGCAATGCATCTATGGAGCCAAATTCAACCATGTATACACAAATAGTTATTAAGTCTGAGGATTACAAATAAAAAAGGAGCCTTGTGTTTGCGACAGCTGGTGTACTTGCTGTCAGTCCCATACCCTCTATTCTTTCTCTGTCGCTTGTACACTCTAAATTGATCTTAGGCCTATGTGCTCTTGCACTGAGAGACAGGGAGTGGTCTAAGGGTCAGATTAATGGTAGCAGTTGAGAACAGCTGCTGCCGCAGGCAAACTAGACTCATATCCTCCTGTCTTCCTCTTTCTTCCTTTCTGTTTTTCATTTATTTTTATTTCCTTATGTCTGTTCATTTGTGGCATAAATTCAATCATATATATATATATATATATATATATATATATATATATATATATATATATATATATATATGGAATGGCAGATAATGGAAGTAATCGAGCCAAGACTGTACATCAATTACTTTGGTTAGCTTTAAGCAGAGTAGCCGTTTCCTGTGCGGAAATTCTTTTAATTGTTTATTTCTTTTTAAAGTGTGCATGTCTGAGTATTATCCTTACACACTAGAGTTTAGCAATATAATGTTTAAAGAATTGTCAAGTACATAACAAACATGCCACATAATAATTAATGTAACCTTTAGGCAATGAATGGGGTCAGAAGTTAAGATCAGGTTATCCATTTAAAAGAGCAGATGTCACGTACGCCTTAGAGACAAAGAGCTGAGACCAATATAAACAGCAGGACCCTGAGTGTCTAAGCATCTTTGCCATACGCCCCGAGCACTCCACTTTCGTCTAACATGGGAACATATCAGGTTGGAAATTGAATGAGGATCCAATACAACAAGGGGTGCTGGAAAGGTAAAATGTCAGATAGGCCTGATTACAACATTTCCATTCTACAATTTGTTTTGAGCTACAGGTTGATTGTAAGTCATCATGACATTAGAGAAATATAGAGGGCACACAACATAATTAAGCTAGGACAAGAATGAAAACAGGAGATGAGTCTAGGAGAGTCCAAACCATTCTCTGTGGTTTGATAATGTTAATATTTAACCTGTCTTGTATTTTATAACAGAGATCTGGCAAACCTTCTGATAGAAGCACCACTCTGCTGCAACTTAATCATTATATCATTATATTAATGATATATGTGACATACAGACCATGCATTAAAATAATTGTCATTATATGGAACTATATGTGAATGGAACATGCTAGGATACAAAAGCTGGGCAGTTAGTCATCTGTCAGTCAGTAGTCCAATGGGTTCACTCTTCAGATCTATTTTACACTCATGTCAAGTAAATGGCTAAACCACTGCGTTAACAGTAACAAAGGCACTTCCCTGCATGTCAGTCACAGAATGACTGCCACATGCAGACCTATTCATTCTCTCTTCTCTGGTGTGTGGGTTCAGCCTCCCTATCAACAGGAGGTCATGTCGTTGCTTCAGTTAATTATTGGCCAGACACCTATATGCAAAAGTCTGGACCATGCAGGGAAAGCCTTGGTTTCCTGCCAGTGTGCTCATGCACCCCCTTCTATAACAAAAATGCACACACACACACACACACACACACACACACACACACACACACACACACACACAAGACAATGTTTCAAGGGACAATAGAGCAAAGCAGCTGGACAGCAAGACCACAAAGTAGTCCTGCATAAATAATTATGGAATAGAGAAAAGCCATCTGTACTATAGACCAAACATCTGCTTCAAATCAATAAGAAACCTAGAAACCTAGATCATAGAAATTTCATTTGTTCTCAATGCTTACATGCTCATAATCATTTTTCAGTTTTTTCATTTGTGCAAGTGTACTATTCCATTATCGGCTTTTTCGGCTACTGACTGAGAGAGACACTCGATGCTGATGCTGATGTCACTTCCCTGTAGGACTCAATGAACAGTTGTTCTGTATTTAAACACTAATGACGATCTGTTACCCCAAACATGCCTCTGAGAGTTCTGCTAAAGAAGGTTGGTTATAGGAAAAAGAAAGGTTGATCCCTCCATGCACTAAGCCATTCAAAATGCATGTCACGACATGCAGAGAAACACTGGTATGTTGACACCTATTATTCCCTGAAGAGACATGGGAAAGTATGGGGACAGAGACATCATAGCATACAGTCAGCTTGCTTGAGAAACATTGAATTTCAGACTCCCCTCTGTGAAACACCTGCAGGCATGCTTATTATTCCTGAGAATGAAACACTAGCCCCAAAATCATGGTTACTATATTTAACACTTCATTTTGTGGGACAGTCACTGTCAATAGCTGCCATCTATATTGACAGTTGTATTTTTTAAGGAATCTCTTAGAACTATATGTCAGTATCTTTATAATTATATATAATCTGACAGGTTTATTGCAACACAGAGTCCTGAAATTAAGAAGTGAAAAGAAGGGGGGGGGGAACGTATATAGCCAGAAAATTGTAGTTCACTGCTGGCTTGCAATTTTTTTATAGAATTTTGTTGTAATTGTGCGAAATTTAGGTAGTGGGTCACCAAAGCTCTGATATTTCAACTTCACTGCTGTAAATCTGTAAGCAGAAGGTGGTGTGCCAACCAAAAGACCTAAGGCAAAAAAGACCTCAGGGCCAAGGATGTTTTTATAGTGAACCACAAACTGAAAGCCAAGCAAATATACCAACACTGGCTGATAGTTAGCAGTTAATATTCATTCATTCATCTTCAATAACCATTTTATCCTGGTCAGGTGTGCAGAGGAGCCAGATCCTATCCCATGAACACACACACACACACACACACACACACACACACACACACACACACACACACTCATTCATACCTACAGGCATAGCCAAACTGACTTTCAAAGAGATTAAGGAGAGAACATGCGAGAACAATGCACAGATATTAACCTGAGCTCAAGATCAAATGTAGAGAGATGTGAGGTGGCAAAACCCACTGCACCAGAGTGCCTTCACAGTTTATATTTAGTCATAGATATCAGAAAGCAGGTTAAAGACTTAAATTCAGATTTCGTTCACAGAAATGCATTCAGCTTCACTTTCAATCATCACAATATCTTTTCTAAGGAACTCTATTCATATGTAATGAATACTGACATGCAGGATTCATAAAGATTAAAAACGACTCTCTATGAAAACACTTAATCAGAGACAATTTAGAGCGCACATGGGCAAATCAAGTGGTATATATCATCTCATGCCAAAATAAATATTTCATACAAGCTCCCTTCATCCCAGCAAGGGTGTCTGCCCATCCCCCTGTATACGCTACTCTAAACCCCCTTTATACTACAAGCAACATCACACTGCATTATAGCAACTCTGAATTTAATGTCACATTATCTTCTTTGTCAGCACTACACTCTGGTATTTACCACTAACCTACTATGGTTCATTGGGCTATAATCATTCTGGACTTCTCGATTGGATGCTGTCCACTTTGTGCAAATCGATGGACTCATATGAGGTCAAGGAGCATTAGTTTCCCTCAGTAACAACCTTCAAAAGAGAGAAACACAGACATTGACCTTTAGTTTATGACCTTCAAGAGAAGAAACGTAGCTCATCAGAGAACCTCATCAGCAACTTTTACAACCAGGACAATGAGAAACGGACTTCCTTCCTTCCATTCCTTCCCCATGATAAATGCAAAGGGACAAGAGTGAGAATGGCCAAGATTTACACAAGTATCACTTCTTGACCTTTGCTGAGAAAGGATCTTCACTTCCACCGTCTGATCACATTAACCCCTGTCCATTGTGGCTCAATTTAAAGACAGAGCTGTACCCAGTAAAGAGATACAATCAACCTATTAGTGACATTTTAACAACAAAATTGACCTATTGGCTATCAGGCTGTCAGCATTTATCAAATAATAATAAAACTCTCTAGCTGGATGTTTAATTAATAGAACATCTTAATGATTAGCATAACCTGCATAGCAAGAATGTTAATTAAATATTTTATGACCAGTGTTTGAATCAGTACAGCCATTGCTTCAAATGGCCTGGGAGACAAAACGTGGCTCCATATTATTGAGGTGATTGTAAAATATTAATAAGTCAAACGGGCAGTCTAAATGAACTGAGATACTATTTATTTCACTATTACATCAAATTACTTATTTCATCAAACCACTCTCATTTACAATGGACGTTATTACATTTTGCATATACAGTACATCTATAATCATTCAGTTAAACAGAATTATCTTTGGTACCTGTTATTTTTAAACTAATATCATTATCGCCATTTTCCACATCTGCATTGGAATATTCTTATAAAGCTACATGTTAATTCAATACAATACAGTTTTCCCTTAACCCCTAATTATTCAGTCACTGATCTTTTTATACAATACCCTTAATAGCTATGTATTCCTCGAATTGTCATTTAGCAGTCTCATTACCCATGCTGCAGTCTCTCAAGCTGAGTGCTTTGCTCTGAAGACTTCATTTGTCTGACTGAAATCCCTTTGTGCAGCTCTGTCTCTCTCTGTCTCATTTATACAGACAATACCACAGGATTTGATGAGTTCAGAATGGGGCAAAGAAGAGGGCACAGGAAATTTTAACTGGTTATGCAAAAAAAAAAAAAGCCAACAGGATGTGTAGATATTCTGCATAAATCTCTTTTGTCCCATACGTACATGATGGACAGGTGCTAAATATGACAATGAGTTGACCTACAAAAAAACATCTGATTTTAAGGTTGATGTGCCACTAGGCAAGAAAGTATAGATTACGTTGGTATGTTATAAATAAGAAATGTGCTGAATTTATATATTCAAAACAACAAAGACTCAGATACCACCAGTGTTGGTGGAATAGCTCTCTTGACCACCCCCACCCCCAGAACATCACACACACACGTTCCCATTTGCCAACATAAAGAAATCCCCTTGTGATATATATTGCCTAAAGCAATTCGATTCAACTCAAAACATTCCAGTATGAAGAATCTTCTGGGATCCAAGCCTCTCTGTCTAGTCTCACAATTTACATTCTGCTCACCCCTCAAGAAATTTAACAAGACAGTGAAAATGACTGCCAAGGCTCATTTGCTTGTTCTGTGTATCTTCACAATCATATCCGCCCCTTTTCTGTTAATCTCATCCCTTCTGTACGTCCCTCTCTTTCTTGGCCCAGTTTTGGCCCAACAATAGAGACAATTGGGTGTCTCCCTGAGGGCCAAGCTGGGTGAGTTTAAATATCAAAAGGCTACAGAGGATACCGGGGCAGACCCCAAGGAGAACTGCTTTAGCCGAGCCTCCACTCTCCATCTGCTGGTGCGAGGAGAAAAAGAGGGGAAATGTGAACCAGCATGGCTTATAAACAGTGACAGAATGTGTTCTGCAAGTTATCACTTTCATTTTTCTTCTTATTGTTTTTGAGCACACCTCTGTCAGCTGTCAAGTGATACTGCCTGAAAGATACATTTTTTCTTTCTTTCTTTCTTTTTTTACCCCATTGTTCTCCCAATTTATCAATTTGGGCATTTGCCAATTCCCCACTAGGTAGCTCTTCCCTATCATGTGACAGATACCAACCAGAGAGGGTGACGGTCAGCCATGCACCTGAAGGCAGCAAAACACACACGAAGGAAAGCACTAACTTCCCTTCTCGGCCACATGAGTTCACAGGCCCCAAGGATTAGTTAGCGTTGCTCAGAATGACAGAGGAGACTGTAAAGCCATCCCTCCCACCCAAAGATGGCAGCTAATTTTGCTTTCTTGGACTCTAGACAATAGACAGCTGTGGCATCTTCAAGATTCCAACTTATGACTTCCCACTGATAGGACTAAAATCTTTCTGTATGGCCACTTAGGATCCTGCTTCACACACACACACACACACACACACACACACACACACACATGCTATTTCCACAGCCTTCCTAAGCCTTTCCCACTGCTCCTCACAATCCTTGAGACATTTTTAAAATCTTTTTTTAATCTTCCATTGTCTGCATGTGCTAAGGAACCAACACACTGGGATTAAATTGAAGGCATAGTCCACAGTATGAAAGTGTCAATGTAACGGAAGTGCTGATTCATTTAAAGTGTCTTGTCACAGCTGATCTAGCGATTGATATCTCAAAGTCTCACCACAATATTATATTACTGGCACCAAGCCAGCATGTTACGTGTGACCCTGCTGTCTGTTACATGTAGCTTGCCATGCCAGACAGTGTGTCTCGAGATAATAACATGTGTTTTCTAAGCACGTGGCCCTCCACCATAGTGGTCTCCACCCCCTGACCCTGTGACCCCAGTGACATCACCCCTATTATCACTGCATGTTATCTACCACAGACCAGCAGGAATATCTAGGTCTGTGTGATGGCGGATGGGAAAAATATATCAAGATAAAAATAGGTCTCAATATTGCACCATCATCCTTTCTCCATTGTTCTAAGAGCAGGTGTTGTGACCAAGTGGGGCTTTGTGATCAGAGGCCTGGTTTTGCTAACAACATGCAACAACCATCTAGATTTTTGGAAATGTGTCATATCAAGTGACTTCTACACTACGATTTGTTGATATGCTTGCTTAACCAGTTAGACATCATTTGGAATGGGTATGAATAGAGAATATTTTGGTAAGACATACAATATGTCATGGGTTAACCAATTTAAGCAAAACTGGTCCAAAGTACAGTATGATGGCATAATCTATGATGTGTTAATTTACACTGATCACATTTACTATATTAATGTTGTCAAAAGATTTTTTTCTTATATTGTTACAGTTTGCATGTACAATGTCTTACATATTTAAAAACAACCTAAAATAATGAATTCATTCATATTGACCTGTTTTATTGACTATGAATAATTATTTTTGTAAAATAATATGAAAACCTGAAGTTTGATCTACAAAATATAATTGCACTTTATTTCCATAATAATAATAATAATAATAATAATAATAATAATAATAATAATAATAGTAATTATTATTATTATTAGTAGTAGTAGTAGTATAATAAAAACTAAGTTTCATGCAGTTCATGAAAGGAAAATAAAAACCTAGACATGATTTTAAGCAAGTGTGTTTCCATGATTTCTTGCTAATGGATATCCACATGTGCTTTACCCAAATACCATGTGAGTTTTTCAGATGGTGTTCTTTAGACTTCTGCCCTTTAATGTGAGCTCAAATGGCCCTAGTTTCAGCCAAGAACACTTTACACAAAGATTAAAAGGTGCCCTAGGGTCAGATGCACGGTAGCAACAAAGAGAGACAACCCCTCTGTGCTAACGGATTCCCTGCTATCAACTATACAATAAATCAAACAAACTCAAAAAGAAACCACATTAATAAGTAAGTGGTAGAATTTTAAGGCCAAAATAAATTATTTCTCACATGAAACTGCTCTCAGTGAAAGATCAGTCCCAAGTAAGTAGCATCTTTGTTTCCCCACACACATTCAGAATAAGTAACTTTCTATCCATAAATTAGAAAAATAAAAATCCATCATTTTTATATAATGTACTTTATGTTCCTTATCTCTTAGTGAGCATCATAATTAACAAAACACTGAAATTAGAGCGATGAACTAAGAATCTGCACATTCGTAGTTTGATTAACAGCTTGGCTCAACAGGTGACAAATTAAAGGAAAAACTGGTGGGGGGTTTTTATGAAGTGGGGGCATTTTAATTATTCTGACGGGTCACCTTTATCCTATAATTAAACATTTCTATCCTGATGGATGGGAGTGATCACTTACAAGATGACCTTGCCCCTATCCACATGGCACAAGGGTCACTGAATAGTTTGATGAGGATAAAAATTATGCAAATCATATGCTATAGCTTTCTTAGTCAACAGATCTCAACCCAACTGAACAGCTATGGGGGACTTTGGCTCAAACTTTGGGTCACTACCATCATCATACTACCAATTACCTTTTGGAAAAATAGTGCTCATTGCTCAAGTACAGTTCCAGAGACTTATACCAGTGCACTGTTGAATTCTCGATTGTGATTGGCTGACAGACTTCTGAGGTGTGCAGTTATTTTTCAGTAAATGCACAGCTAAAGTAGGTCTTGACCACATTACAGCTGGATATCACTTCGCCAAGTTAACTGAAATAACGTAAAAGTTACCCTACCTTCCACCACAGCATACACATTTAACAACAAACAAAATGACAGACAAATGTGATTTTCCAGGAATAAGTAAGGAATATTTGGCAATGGGCCATTGAATTATGGGGAAAATAATGCACAACTGAGGTGGTAATGCAGCCACGAGACGAAGCGGAGGCTTGAGCCATTGATATGCAGTTACTGGAGAGTGAGAACAGGAAAAAAGAAAGAGAGAGCACGAGAGAGCACGTATAATTGCAATAATGAAACAGAAAAGCCAGTGAACAAGTATCAATGTTTATTTATTTATTTATATTTATTTATTTGTTGTATTTTCTGCATTAATAAAAAGCGAAAACCCCTGTGAACATGTAGGCCTATCAATATTTATTTATTTATTATTATCAGCATGAAACTAAATAAAATGTGAACTGTCTCTCTCTCTCTGTCTCTCTCCAATAACTGCATACCAATGGCTCAAGCCTCCTTGAGATGGGATGCACCATAAATTAGTTCCACACACAAGAGCTTTTAAAGGACAAAAACCTTGGAATAGACAAATGTCTTGAAACAAAACATCTGAACAATGTCTTGCTGTGTTGTAACTGTGGTATGAGCCGAATAATTGACTCTGGTCCATTGAATTCTTATAAAATAATGCACACCACATTATTTTATAATAATTCAGTGGCCTGTCATCAATTATTCTTTACTTATAGAATCTATGTCAAGATGCGTTGAGGCTATTCTTGTGGCTTGTGGTGGCCTGAAATCTTTTATTTGATTAATTATAAAATAGTTTATAGTCACAATAATTAATTCTTAATTAATAATTATGACATTTTCATACTACCAGACTGTGAATATCTCACAGAAGAAAGGCAAACTTCAGGCAGATACATTTTATTGGAAGTAGTATAAAGCTGACAAAAGAGTATGACTCTTCCAAGTATAAATCATAGGTGTATGAAACTTCAAAACTAAAGAGTGTCTTTTGACTCTGTGAAATGGAAGCAATATCCAGTGTTTTTCCAATTCCTGACAAGACCTCAGTTGGGATGTTAAACTACTCAAGCCTGACTTCTGAGTGCTTGTAAATTCAGTCTATGAAGCATGTCCAGCACGAAGCTGTCCAGGTATGAAGACTACAAATTGGACATCTCTGGGAGTTTGCAGTCCATCTGCAAGCATTAAAGATATGTGTTACTGGCTTCAGCTGGTAAAGCGATTAATGGAGCAGAATGATGGATGAATGAGGGAATGGATAATGCAAGATAATATTTAGTTGGGAGAATATGCAAGCATGAGCTTACTCAAACATAAGGTCCACTCTGGGCTCTGCAGAAAGTAATGGATGCTTCATCAGAAAACTCAACTCTCTACCCTTCCCTGATCACTCATGTATCCTTGCTGTTCAACATATTGAGAATATTTGCCTTGATATTCAGGCCTAATTTGCTAATAAGTTGATAAATAATTATGAAACAGGCAATTTGGAAGAATACCATCCCTTATTTTTATGTAAGAGCCAAAAAAGCTGCTGGGTTCAGAGGGCTCGTAGGGTCCCTTGGGGTGGAAAGGCATCCTCAAAGGCACAGGAAGAAATATTAAACCTTCCGATGTGTGCAACAGCCCTGTGGGTAGCTGTATAAAATATAGTGCATTCTGTGACAAGGGGCTAATGAATCACCTTCAGGCCTAAACTTCTTTTCAGATATACTATTATAAGATAGATATTATCATGATATTGATATCATGCCATTCTTCTCTCCCCATATATAAAAGCAAACATAAAACACAGGGCAAAAAACACTATACCTGCCAAATGGCCACCTTGCTTGAAAAAAAGCAACAAATGTCATTGTTCTAAGTGAAAAAAAATCTGACTTTGATCATAGTGTTTTAGATGTGAGGCTAAGGCCATAGATACTTTCAACCATAAATAACTATTCGAAAATATACAATTGTACAAATTATACAAATTGTACAAATTATGTCTACTAGTTATGAAAAAAAATCTCTACTGAAGTCCAATGACATTTCATTCATATGGCCATTTTTACTGTAAAGACTTTCCTTCTCTCCTTAATCCATTGCGACTAAAGCGAAAATCCCTGATTATGGAAATACAGATTTTGATGAAAGGGGAAAGCCCTCGGCAGGCAATTACTGCACACATTTGAATTAGTCTAATTTTGAAGCAATGATATTTTTTCAGTGTCAAAAGATTCAGCTAATTTGCCCTTGTGACAGACTGAAGGTTGAACAGGAGGATAAAGACAGCATGAAGCAACATTCATAAAGGTCTGCTAATAATTCCACAAAATGTCACAATTGCCAGAGCTGAAGATTAAAAACACACACACACACAATCATCAAATTATTAAATAAATTTAAGGAGGTGGCTACGACCTGCACTGTTAAATACGCTGATAAAAATACATTACCAATAAAAATCATGCATTTCTGCATAACCACCTCCGTAGTAACTAGATACACTGGTGATTTGCCTTAATTGTAAGGTATTGTTTTGACTCCTGATCTGATGTTTAAATTTTAAATAGGATGGAATCAAAACATTTATTAATGTCATATCAAATAGATAAACATTCACTTTATAGGAATACAAAATGGGATACAAATTTTAAAAGGGGGTGACTATTGTCTTTTTTACTGTCCTGAAGACACTAAATGATCCGACATCCCTAAATGATAGAATTGCACAGACGTGCCCTAAGGCTTATTTGACTAACAAAACTACCCAGCAACAATTGAGCCAGTGAGTTTTTTCAATTTAGAAGAAATGAATTATTACAAATGACACACCAAACCAATGCCTACACATATCTAACAACATGATTGCACTATATTATATCACAAACAAGGCACAAGTATGTTGTATTAAAAGGAAGCTAATGGTTTTAGGTAACAGTTAAGGCCTTCTGAATAATTGAAAGACATTCATGCATGCGCTAGAGGCCAAAATACATTGATTCAAGCCCATACACAGCTGGTAATCTATTTTTTTTTTTTTTTTTTACTATTCTTTTAAATCCATAACCAGACAGTGAATTTACTGGGCTGAACCCAGACAGAGTGGCCTTTTGGGCTTTTTTGAATTTTCTATTACTGTTTTGCCACACTCGTTGTTGTTCCAAGGCCCGGGAGCAATCTACCAAAACACAAGGTTCTGTTAAAACAAGCGAAATGCTGTTGCTGATCCCTTTTAATCGTGCCCTCCTCCAGACGCACCCTTCTCACACTAACTCACCCCTCGTCGGGAGCAAGCGGCTGTTTCTGAGCTAAAAATAGAGCATTGGAAAAAAACAAAGGCCAGCAAACTAAAAGGTGTGCATTCAGTTGCAGTGTGAGAAACCTGAGCTTGCAGGGCACTTGGCTTCAGGGTGGAGTGGAAAAAGACAATACTATATAAAGATATGGATGTTCTTGGGAGGAAGGAGAGGTGTAGTGCATCCCACGTCCTATATATAAAAAGACCAAAGAAAGCCATGTCCATAATAAATACATGACATTTTATTATGTTGTAAAACAATAAATCTTCAATATAGCCTACATTTTAGCACCTGCTATGGTGTGTGTGTGTGTGTGTGTGTGTGTGTGTGTGTGTGTGTGTGTGTGTGTGTGTATGGCACAATCAAATACATAATTGTTTGTAGTATTCTTTTGGGGACTTTTATTGTACTAATCTCAGAAAAAGATGAGATGAGATGGTTCCACTAATATTGTTTTAATTGCAGGCATCCAGTACCTGCCGTGAGCAGCATGGAAGGGCAAATGCCACTCTATGCAATATTACAGACCTGATGCCAGTTAGGAGGATTACTTAAAATTAATCCACATGGCAGAAAATTACTATAACAGGTGAAACAGGTTTAAAATCTCCTCTCCTCAAACTACAGACAATCATTGAAAAAATATACAAAAATAAGAACACACTGCTATTAAAATTTTAATTAAAAAGTTTAAAATATTACTTATGTTATATTCCAATTATTCTGACCATACTAATTTCACTCAGAAATTATTATTTCTAGCATAACACAAAGTGGTTGAAATGTCATCATCTAATGGTGACTTAAGGTACTGCAGTTCAGAGTAAGCAGGGAAACTGCAAGTCATTACCTGCAAATTTCTATGCACTGAAATAAAGAACAAAATGCTTGATTTTAGAAAGAACACTGTGAATCTAGGCAAATGCCTACAATATGGCAATATTAGTTTGCACCAAAAAAAAAAATTCATACTTTTAGAGGGCTGTCCTCACATTGGGGCTCTGGGGTAGTCAGTTTTGAAAAAGTACATTTCCTAACCCTTGGCAACACTTGCTGTGACCCACTATTCTTATTGCATTTGTACATTAATAGATAATACATGAACTCCTTTAATTAACCTCACACAATAGAATGAATGATTCTCTAATACCTTTTCTTGTCCATTCAGGTGAACAGATCTCTGTCAACAATCAAACATTCGGAGATCAGACACCACGGATAGTGTTTCACTTTATGGTGAATTAGGCCTCAGTGGAACAAAATATTACTGCAATCTGAATAGAGATGATGACATGTACATCTCTCTGTCATTCACACCAAACGGTCCAGCTCGGTGGGAGTTGTGGGAGTGGGGCTATAGCAAGGTCACATGGCTATAGATACAATCTTAAGTGGGCTTCTTTGTATATTTAATTCATGGTGGAAAAGTTGTTCAGTCAGTGGAGTAATTCTGGTAAGCTAAAGCTTCCCATGCTACTGGAAATAATTACAAATGGGGACATTTAATCTGTGGACCTTGAGTTATAATAACTATAATAGGTGTCAAAATGAATAACAATCTCTGAAATCATCCTATCTGAAATATATTTCTTTGCAAAAGAAAGTATATATTTTATTACACAAATATATTGCAACTTGAATTTTTCATAATCTGATAAAACCTCAGATGTATCTGCTGACTTTTAGCATTGGTCCCCCGTTTTGTATTTGGTTGTTCAATGCCTGCTGCTTGTCGAAAAGTCTGATATACCTTACAAACACTTTGAAACTAAAATATTGGTTTCACATAAAAGGGCATATCAATGGTTTTCTCCAGTCAACATATGAAACAAAATCAGAGAAAATGTTTGTTTCTACATTGTTTTAATAACCTACTAAAGGCAAAATGCTTCTTAACAAATCCATTATTAAAATAGATAGTCTCTATGCTCCCCAGCAAATTCTACCTTCACTGTTTCTGCCAACATATTCCCATGCATAAGTAACAATTCTCACAAATTAATTCATATGAAAAATTACAAATGTGAACATTTCAGCATATTGCTCCTTGACTGTGATGAAGTTTCTTATGAGATCAATTATGCATCCTGTATGCAGCTTTACTACAGCATTTATCATCCCCTGTAAGCTTATACTATGAAATACAGAAAACTGTGATATTGTTGTATAATTACCATGTAGTGAATTCTTCGTCTTATTACCTTATCCACTGTCAAAGATCCTTAATAAGTGTTATCTGGGTGCCTTCCTTGTAGCTGGAGTAGCACCCATGATAATCTTTCACCTGGAAATGTGGATATAGTGTACCTTTAAAATAGATTCAAGGTACATAATTTTACCCGAATTAACTTTTAGAGTAAAGCTTTAAAGATAACCTACATGCAGCATTCTAGGTACAAGTTACATACTACTGGTACAAATGGTGTCATCCTTTTTTTTTTCTTTTTTGGCATGTATTACAGGCCTAGTGGCTAGCGTACTTGTTAGCACGATTTCTGAGTTATTCTGAATGTATTAAATCAGTTCAGTGATTCCTTTATGTGCTCAGGACGCCCGTGTCGGCAAAAATGGCACAAGGATAAACTGCGTCTCTGACCTCTGCGTAAAGTTTTAATCTCCCCTGCTAACTGAACAGGACACTATGTAATCATGAGGCAAGCTAACACCCTTAGGATAAACGTTAAACCCAGAATCATTTTATTGCAATCGTTATAATGCTAAACTTCGGCATTTCCATTACTACAGGCCTCTTTTATGCAGCGACAGAGAGGCGAATTTCAGTCCGAGCATCCTCCCCTCTCTTCCCCCTCCCGGCATGCAGCTGCATTCGGCCTCAAAAACAACTTATCAGCCTTAAATAAGCTCGTATTTCATTATAGTGGCTGTTCCGATCGTGTAATCAACCCAGGGTGTTTCCGGACTCTTTCTTAAGAACATGCGCCGCATTTCCTCGGACAGGACAGCTTGTTTATAATTTGCGCAGACAAGCAAAAGATGACACCGCATCGCGGAACGATGCGCAAGTGAGGCTGAGGATGAAGGGGAGCAAAGACTGAGGATTACCAGATCAGCTCTGTCCTCATCAAACCCTGTGTTTAGTAAAGAAACCGCATAAACACGGACTTTACGTGTTGTCTTTTTTGTGTGTCCTTTTTATTTTATTTATTTTTTAATCTGTGCACTTGCCTTCAGCCTGTGCGATGAGGCCGCTGCGTCCGGCGCGCACGAACCGCGGAATGATCGTAATACTGACGGTTAGCTTCTTACCTGTAGGGAACCACGTATTCCTCTGTCGAGATGTACAACAGGACGCGCAGATCTCGGCTTAATGCGGAACTGATGAGTGTAATGTATGTGGTTGTCCTCTCTCGTCCCCGGCTGTATCCGAAGCGGCCGTTTCATCAACGGAGCGCGCACCCACTCATCCCACGCGCGCGCTCCCGTTTCTCACTCACACTGAAGTGAATGTGGAGCGGGAGCGCGCGTCCCTGCTGGAAAAGTATTACCACTAAGCGGCTGTCTGATTCTCATTATTCGGCCCTGATAAAGAATTTGAGAATTTCTCATTTTTGGACCAAACATGATCCCTCATTTGGTAATAACATGATGTTAGTTCAGGTCGTCAATCGCATTTATTCTTGATGAGTGAACTGCATATTAAAGGAACCCAATAGAACCCAATAGAAACCCGCAGAGAATTTGTAATAGTTTTAATGGTTATAATTGGAATTGTATTGGTTTTAATGGAATCTGTAATGGTCCCCGTGGGTCTCTACTGGGTCTCTATTTGTTGCCTTCTATTGGTGGGTTCTGTTATGTTTAGTGTTCACCATTAAGGACCAATAATGGTAATGGTAATGGACTAAATGGTTCATTAAGGTGTATTTGTAATGGAAACCTTCATACTATTCTCTTCCTATCATTCGGGTACAAGATGGTGATTGTCTCATTTGTTCATAGGATGTTGTTGCAAACTCTAATCTGGTCTTCCAGTTTGTGAGGTTTACAAATGGTTTATGTGGCAAGTGAAGTGAGGGAGGGTAATTACTAACTTTATCAAGAAAATCGATAATGAGATAAATGAAGTAATATGAAAAGAAACAATGACACCAACCTGGGACTCTCATCCAGGGAATTTGGCTCTATAGGGAGAAGGCACAAAGGCTTGTTATATCTAGAAGGCCAAGAGATGTGTTTCCTTTAATAACAATATTTATTGTTAAAGCTCACATAAATAATTGCAAAATGACAATAACATTAATAAAACACAAAATGATATATGCTGTAGTAATTATTGTTAAATATGTACTGTAGCAAACTGAAATTTCATCAATAAATGTGAATTTTATTCATTCAGTTTATTTCCTCCTATTTATATTGACATAAAACATTAAGTAACAAACAATTCACACTACACACAGAGCAGAAATGACTCTGGTACCAACAAATATACTATTCAGTCTGCCAGCAACTGGACATATGGAAATATACATATAGAAAAAGGATTGAGCACCCACACAGCAGCCAAGCATGTGGCACCACGATACAGGCAACAGGTCTGTCAGCCTACCTGTATATCAGGTATATTTTGAAAACTTTTTAAATAATATTATAACACGGAAATTATACACGCTCAACAGCCACAAATGATGATGGACCACACACTGGCTTTATCAATGCCGCTCTGTTCCATACACATTGTTCTTTCCCAGCCTGAATCTACAGTACATCATGTAGTGTGACTCAAGAACACACTGGTACAGATCAGCATTATATGCAGCCAGGCACAAGGAGACATATCACACAGCACAATATCTATACTGCACAGCTTTAGAAAGAGCCACACAGGCACCTCACTGTGGCACTAGAAAGTGGATACATTTGATACCTTGGGTTAGTGTCCCAGTGTCCCAGTTCAATCCTGAATATGGGACACTAACTGTGTGGAGAGTATATGCATGCAGTAACCTGGGAAATTAACCCGAGAAATCAAGAATACCCCAGGCCTACCCCCCCACACAAGGAAATATTGGTGGCCCCACATGCTCTCCAATATCGAAAAGTTTATCACTTCATGTACAGTGCTGTGAAAAAGTATTTGCCCCATCATGATTTCTTCTTTTATGTGTGTAGATCTCATACTAAATTGTTTCAGAAATTAAAACAAAATCTAAGATAAAAACAAAGGCAACCTGAGTAAACACAAAGTACAGTTTTTAAATGATGTTTAAATGTTATTTATCAAAGCAAAAAGGTTATCCAATACCAACTAGGCCTGTGTGAAAATGTATTTTCCCCAGTAGTTACTAATTCCCCAAATCTATGAAACTGCATTCATAATGGGGTTCAGCTGGACTAGATACAACCAGGATTGATTACTGCAAATCCTGTTCATTCAAAGCAACACTTAAATATAACTTTTTCAACAGCATGAAGTTGGTTAAAAGGTCTTACCCAGTAACACTGTCACGTAAGGAGGTTGAGCATGGATACAAATGCAGATAAGAATTTTATTATAGGAGATATAGGCAGACAAATCAAAATCTTGAAACAATAACGTGGTCAAAACAGGCAAATGGTCAGGCGATCAGCAAACAGGATAAACTAGACAGATAGGACTCATTTAACGAGGACGAGAACCAGAGGAGCCGAGGAGCAGATATGAGGCTGTGGCTGGTTCGCCGAGGTCATTAGGCAAGACCCAGGCTTGGGAAGTTGTGTTGTCAGCTTTAGACAGGTGCTTGACTTGGTGGGCCGTCTCATCGGCCCTTCTTGAGTGTAGAGCGATGTTCTCAGCGGAGCAGGAAGGCAGAGCATCGTCCTCAGCGGAGCAGGAAGGCAGAGGGTTGTCCTCCATCGACTCTGCAGGCTGAACTTGGTTGGCTGTGTCAGCAGACTCATGTGTGAGCAGAGCTTGGTTGTCTGTGTCAACAGACACGGGCAGGAGCAGAACTTGGTTGGCCATGTCAACAGACACGGGCCTGAGCAGAACTTCGTTGTTCATGACGTCAGCTTCAGGCGTGAGCAGAACCTGGTTGGTCATGACGTCGGTTTCAGGCATGAGGAGAGCTTGGTTGGTCGTGTCAACAGACTCTGACGTGAGCATAATTTGGTTGGTCATGGCGTCGGTCTCACACTAGAACGTGGCGTGGAAGGTCATTTCGTCGATCTCAGACTGGAACGTGGCATGGAAGGTCACATCATCAATCTCAGACTGGAACGTGGCATGGAAGGTCACATCATCAATCTCAGATTGCAACGTGGTGTGGAAGGTCACATTATTGACCTCAGAACGGAACTTGGCGTGGGCGGTCGCCTCGTCGACCTCAGACATGAATTTCGCGTGGGAGGTCACCCCGTTGACCTCAGAGAGGAACGTGTCTTGGGAGGACCTCTCTTCGACCATGGACAGGAACTTGGCGTGAGAGGCCGCCTCTTCGACCTCTGACAGGTACTTGGCTTGAGCGGTTGTCTCTTCGACCTCGAACAGGAACCTGGCTTGAGAGGTCGTCTCTTCGACCATGGACAGGAACTTGGTTGAAAGGCCGTCTCCTCAACCTTGGACAGGAACTTGGCTTGAGAGGCCGTCTCTTCGACCTCGAACAGGAACTTGGCTTGAGAGCTCTGGGGAGGAGGTCGCCACGTTGTACTCCGACTGGAGCTTGGCAGGTGAGACCACCTTGTCTGGTCTTCATTCCATAAGTTAAAACTCAAGCACAACTGTATTATGCAGCAAGACAATGATCCAAAGCATAGGAATAAATCCTTGTCCTAGAAGTAAGTGAAAGACTAATCTCCAGTTATCAGAAGCGTTTGGTTGCAGTTATTGCTGCTAAAGGTGGCACAACAAGATTTTAACTTTAAGGGTACAATTTTCACATTGGTGATGTGTTGGATAAGTTTTGTTTTGCTTCAATAAAATAAATAAATAAAAACATTTGGTGACATTTCCAGTTAGGAGATATTTAACTTTTTATAGAGTCTTGAGTATCAGTGCTTTGTAAAAAGTCAGTAAGATTCATTCCTCCTTTCCTTACAAGGGAGTTAATTCCTGTGATCACTTACATAAGAGCATTTACAGTTGTTCCCTCATCAGCCTTTTGTTTTTCTCTGTCAAGAAATCAGATGCAAAAAATGCAGCTTGTCATGTTACGGAGAATGCACAAACTCTTCTGTCCTGAAGACTCGAGGCTTGTGGACTTTGCATAACATTAAATGTAACTATGAAAAGCTAAAATGTATGATGTATCTTCATTACTAAACTAAAAATTATAATCATTGGAAAATTGTGTTTGTTTCTTTATTTGTTTATTATCTGTACATTATTATTTTAGCAGTTGGAACTGTAGTTGCAATTAAAAGAATCCTGAAAGTTGGGGATGCAGCATCCTCAACACCCCTAAACCCCAGGTCCTTGGATACATCTGATGAATTTCAGACAGAGTCAGACACTAGGATACATCTAGTAGGGACAATTCAGCACCACACCACCAGAGGGCAACCTCGCCTGAATTCTAGTGTTCTTCTTTGGTTGTTACAGCAACTTCCTGTTTGTGTAGTACATAAAGCACATGCACAGGTGGCCAGGGGCCAAGTTTTGCTGCTTACTTAGTGATTTGTTTATTGCTGTGCTTTTGTTATTCCCGATTGCTAGTTTGTGTTCCCTGCTACAGTACACCTCCCGGTTTTCCTGATTTCTTGATTTATCCTTTGGTGCTGGTAATCCTACAGCTAGTGATGGCAAAACGAGCCTTTCTGAACCTCTGGATTTTTAAAAATTGGTTTACTGTTTGACGTTTCATTCATAGCAGGCGTAGGTGAGATCTGCTGGTGAACAGGATGTTGTATAATCAACCAAGACACTGTTAATGGATCTATTGGATGTGATATAGCATGCACATGCACATTAAACAGAGGGATTTTCTAAAATTGTCTCTGATGTTGATTGTGTTTCAGTTGGCAGGTCATTTCAGATCCTTTTATAACATTGAATCCCGCCAGATTTCGAAGCTCTACCTCAGAAACCAAACCAGTCAGGGGATTCCAGCTGAACACAGCGGACTTGAGCACACGAGTGGTCTTTTCTTGGACTGACACCAACCTCGACACAGTGTATCATTAGAAACTACCTAGCAAGTTTGACACAAGCTTTGAAGCCTCTGTGTCAAAACTAACATCGCTACTTGTGTCTGCTCTGTACTCTGACGCTGGGCTGTCCTGATTACTATGTTTACTGATTCCCCTCTCAATCTGGAAGTTAAGTGCATTTTGCATATGATCTTGGACTGTTTATAATTTATGCACATTGGATTGTGGATTGTTTCTTAATACAATAAACCACTTTCGAATGGATCCTAACAACTCCTCTGAGTCATGTATGTTGCAAATCAGTTTTTAAAGTTCTTCAAATACCTGGCATATTTGTGCTTATGTTTGAAGTGCCTTGTCCATAATCTAATGAGCAGATCAAACGTTAGAATCAGTCCTGGATAATGTCATAAATAATGATGTTTTTTTTAGAATCTAAATATTTTTGAATGAGAATATTAAAGGAACTTGGAGATAAATGTTCTCAGCACAAATCATGTCAACAATGTTCAGCTGCAAAATTAGTTGCCAAACATCAATTGATATATAGATAGATAGATTCATTGATTATAATCAATGAATCTATCTCTCTCTCTCATTCATATTATATATATATATATATATATATATATATATATATATATATATATATATATATACACATATACATATATACACATATACATATATACACTTAATATCTGTCTTCAATCTATCTATCTATCTTTCTATCTATCGACAGTGGGGGAAATAAGTATTGAATGCATCAACATTATTTTCAGTAAGTATATTTCTAATGAGGTTGTTCACATGAAATTTTCACCAGACTTTGTTATTAACTCAAGAAATCCACACATATAAAGAAATCACAACATTAAAGTCCATAAATGAAGTTGTGTAATAAAGTGGAATGACACAGGAAAAAAGTATTGAACACCCTAATTGAAATTTATTTAATATTTAGTGGAGAATCCTTTGTTTGTAATGACAGCTTCAACGCGCTTCCTGTATGAAAAAATTAATGGGCCGCAGTATTCAGGTGTGTTTTTGGCCCATTCTTCTAAACATATTGTCTTTAAATCTTGTTCAATTGGATTCAAGTCAGGTGATTGACTGGGCCATTCTAACGCCTTGATTTTTTTTTCTCTGAAACCAATTGAGAGTTTCCTTTGCTGTATGCTTTGGATTGTTGTCCTGCTGGAAGGTCCACCCACGTCTCATCTTCTTCATCTTGGTGGATGGCAACAGATTCTTCTCAAGAATCTCCCGGTAAAGGGCTCCATTCATCCTTCCTTCAATTATATGAAGTCTGCCAGTACCATGCGATGAAAAACAGCCCCACACCATGATGCTTCCACCTCCAAACTTCACTGTTGGTGTAGTGTTTATAGGGTGATGTGCAATGCCATTTCTTCTTCAAACATGGTGTGTAGTATGACATTTTGCTCTCGTCTGACCAGACTACACTCTCCCAGTATTTCATAGGCTTGTCCAAATGAATTGTAGCAAACTTTAAACGCGCTTCGACATGCCTTTTCTGTAGTAATGGAGTCTTGCTGGGTGAGCGTGAGCAGTGTAGTGCATTGCCTATTGGTTTCTCTGTGACAATGGCACCTGCTGCCTCCAAGTGTTTCTGGAGCTCTTTCTGAGTGGTCCTTGGCTCTTGGGCTACTCTTCTGACTATTCTTCTGACTCCCTGGTCAGAAATCTTGCGAGGAGCTCCTGTGCGTGGACGGTTGATGACGGAGTGATGTTGCTTCCACTTGTGGATTATGGCCCCAATGGTGCTTACTGGAGGATTCAGAAGTTTTGAAATATGTCTGTATCCGATTCCATCAATATGTTTTGTAACCATAAGGTTGCGAAGGTCTTGGGAGAGCTCTTTGCTTTTACCCATCATGAGATGTTTCTTGTGTTGCACCTTAGTAACGAAAAGCCTTTCTATAGACCATCAATTTACTAACCCAGCTGATATTAATTTATACAGAGAGGAGGTATAATTATTTTCTGACTACTTATGGATTTCAGCTGGTTCCTCACCTTACCTTGGAGAACTGCTTTTTCTTAGCGTGTTCAATACTTTTTTTATACTGTCATTCCACTTTATTACACATAACTTTATTTATGGACTTTAATGTTGTGAATTCTTTATATTTGCAGATTTCTTGAGTTAATACTGATGTCTGGTGAAAATTTCATATGAATAACCTCATAGGAAATATATTTATTGGAAAAAAAAATGTTGATGAGTTCAGTACTTATTTCTCCCACTGTACTGCATGTCTCTATTTGTTCAAATCGCTGCCCATTAATTTTTAATTCTGAATCTCGCAGACACATGTGGGAAAACATTTGTTTGAGGGTAGTAGTGCATATTTGTGAACTTTTTCAAATCGATAGGTAGATATGCCCACATTAATGAATAACACGGGGGCTTGTTCATTGGTAGTGGTTTGTGTGTGGGTTGTTCAATGCTGAAATCGCAGAGAGAAAGTCTCAAAATTCAAATTAACCGAACAGGATCGACTCAAAGAAGACGTCAATAAATGCACGCATATCACATGATCCACAAATGCACATCTTACTTGTTGCATGCACAAATTATGATACATTAGTACAACGTAGAACATTTGTATTCACAAATATGTCTCTGTTTGTACAAATCGCTGCACATTCATCTAATTCTGAATTTCACAGACACAAATTGTAAGGCATTTGTTTTTGGATAGTAAGATGCATTTTCAAAATGTTTCAAGTTCATGGATAAATGTGCATGCGTTTGTTAATCATTTTGAGACTAATTTCATCCCATAGCGGCCTTCTTTTACTGACGTTCAGTTACCTCGTGACAAACCGCTCCAAGTGAACAATTATTTGGTGCTAAAGAAAGAAATCTTTGCGGCAAAATGTGATTTATTTTAAAAATGCTTTTATAAAATAAATAAATAGATAAATTTGTAACGCAAGTAACGTAATTTTATTGACATCAGTAACTGTAATCAAATTACATAAATTAAAAAAATGTGTTACAACACATGCTTTATCAGAAAAAGTTATTTGATTACAGTAATGCGTTACTTTGTAACATGTTACACCCAACTTTGCCAGTAACACATGAGCTACTTCTCTTAAATGTGATCATTTACCTGTAAGGTACAGAATGCAAATCACATTTTTATTTATTTTTTTTCTAAATTATTATTTTTACCATGCAAGTTTCTTGTATAAGTATTCGATCGGCCTGAACGTTTCCACATTTTTTATTGCTACAACCTGGAACTGAAAATGGTTTAACTGGTATTATGTCTTTAGCTTGCTAATGAAGATAGGCTATTATTAGCATACCCAGGAGCATAAGCCAGGAGCGGATTTTATTATGGCCGTGAGTTTATTGCTCTATATTGTCCACTAGTGGAATAACAGAGACTAGCTCTTTTTTTCCAATTCAGTTACTATCCACAAGATGCTTTTAATTTAGAACACGGATTTTAACTTCATTTAGTGGGCCTGTTTGTCATTCTTGGTGTAGACGCTTATCTACCACTAGAGGGCGCTGTATCTCCATCACTAATTAGCATTGGGAAAGTTACAGGGGGGCGCAGGCTGGCTTAGTGATTAGCACGCTTGCCACACCTCCAGCATGTTTCCATCTCCAGCCAAAAGACATGCATAGTAAACTGATTGGCATGTCCAAAGTGTCCGTAGTGTGTGAATGCCCTGCGATGGATTTTCACCCTGTCCAGGGTATACTCCACCCTGTGCCCCATGCCTCCTAGGATAGGCTCCAGGTTCCCCACAACCCAGCAGCATAACCCATCATCATCATCCGAATTGAGTGTTTCTATTTCTTGAAATCAGGCGTAACTTCCTAATGAAATCATCGTTCGACAATTTTTAAAAAATCCTCTAAAAAAAGCTCTGCGAACCCCTTTGTTATATATCAATATCAAATATATATAATAATTCATAATATAATAGTGCTCCTCTACTGTACCTACATAATTACCACTAAAATATGACAAAACAAACACCTAATTATTAACAAGTAACAGCAAGTAAGTGTTAGGTCTGTGGGACTGTGGCTGTTATTACACACATGTCCAACAGGCGGGGATAATCCTCGTTGCTATTTCGCCTTCCCTCTGCGTCTCCAGCTTCACTAACGAAAGCGCGCTGGAATGAGAATCTCGACGCGGAAAAACCCAAACCGAAAATCCTCAGCGAGTCAGCCACAGAATCTCGGTGCAGTGCGCAATTTAGCGTCGTCGCTTACATTATATGAAACATAGAAGCGTGGAGAAGGCTATGTATTAGAACCCATGCGCGAATCAGGGCCATTACCGACCGGAAACTGGCGCCTGCACCGGTACTGATCATCCAAAGGATCAATCGCGGATCAATTCATTTGGAAGCGGGGTTTGAAGAGCATGACCTAGGCTCCAGAAAGGCCGTAGATAAGGTATATGTGCTGGTTTTTATTATATATATATATATATACACACACACACACACAACCCATATCTGTGTGATTCGCAGGTTGAGAAGCGCAGTGTTAGCGGTATGGTGCGCAGTGACGATGTTATTTACGTTCGCGCTGAACGCGGCATTTCGCACAGAGCTCGTGCAGGGACACCGAGCCTCTCCACGTACACGCCACTCATGACTGTGATTTTGTGGAATAAAATGAAGCACCGGACAGATTTGGTGTAAGATTTGAGATGGTGTTCGGGGGGAAAGCATTGAACACTGTTTTCCCCTCTAGCGATTTCACACTAATGCTAAATTGTAAATAGCTCGCGAGTCAACTGTCGAGTTGGATATTAAACCCACTTCGAGTGAATATTGTAAAATGTTGGGACTCCTTCGTCAACAGTGTTTGCAGAATTCTGTTTGTGTGCCACTGGATGGTTTCTAAGTCCAACAGCAGTGTAAACAAAGTTTGAAATGAGAAGGAGTTGAAATAGCAGGTTATGCGAGTTATTTACCATTTCTCCCAGAGTGCACTGCATGGTGATGATGGGCTGTATCAATAAATACAGCAGCAACCTGTTCAATTCATATCCCTTACATCTGCTCTGTGTGGAAAGTGAGTGAGGGGGAAGGGAAAGCCAATATCTCACACCATCAGTCTTCTGTTCGGTCAATAACAGATTCACACACACTCTCGGTCTGTCTCCGCCTTTTCTATGTCAGGGTTTGTGTGTGTGTGTGTGTGTGTGTGTGTGTGTGTGTGTGTGTGTGTGTGTGTGTGTTTTTTTCAGGAGATGCGACATGTTCAGTCTTATCTGCTGTACCGAAACCCGTCGAACAGGTTACAGAACCGCTGATGCACGACAAAACACACACCCCAACCCGCTACACACGACACAACACACCCCAACCCGCTACACACGACACAACACACCCCAACCCGCTACACACGACACGACACACCCCGACCCGCTACACACGACACGACACACCCCGACCCGCTACACACGACACGACACACCCCGACCCGCTACACACGACACGACACAACACGACACACCCCGACCCGCTACACACGACACGACACAACACAAACCAACCCGCTACACACGACACAACACCCACCAACCCGCTACACACGACATGACACAACACACACCCCAACCCGCTACACACGACATGACACAACACACACCCCAACCCGCTACACAAGACATGACACAACACACACCCCAACCCGCTACACACGACAAAACACACACCCCAACCCGCTACACACGACAAAACACACACCCCAACCCGCTACACACGACACGGGACATATTAGCTTATATAATCTCTTATGACAATCACAGTTGATCTGGTGCCAATCTCGGCGTTCATTCTCAGTATCATTCTCTAACCCCAGCTGATTGCGGCCTGGGCATTCGGTAGTTTTCACAGCTGTTAGATGGTGTCTTGATACTTTTTTTTTTTTGTTTAAATTTCTTCTGTTTTTAAAATATGAATGGCATCTTGTACTGTGTTCACCTGACACACTTTTTCTTTGCATGTTACTAGTTCAGGGAATGTGATTTTAAAAACTACAGTTCTGATGTTTTATCACAGTGAAATCTTTCAGCCGATAGTAGTTGCCAGGTAAGGTCAGGGTTTGCTAATGGAGCCAGTGTTTGTTATGGTTGTGCCAATTTGATGTTAAGTATCAGTATCCTATTTCATGTCATGGACATGTCAGTCACAATCACAGCACACAACATAAACAAAGGCCACAAGTTGACTTAAAGCGCATGTCTCGTACAACTTGTAAACTTTCGTTTGAGGTGGAGGCTCAACTTGCTGTGACGACAGTACTGTGTATATTAATATTTTATCAAAAACTTTATCTTTTACTATTTCTACCTGTAGCTCAATATTTGGATGTACCACTTTAGTTCCTGTGGGTTTTGGGATTATTTTGTCTAGTACTGAGCATCTCCTACAATTTCCTTTTACTGAGAGCTAAGGGAAGTTCAAAATGGCATACCGCTAGATGCCTGCCTATTGGCTTGCAGCAGTGGGTGTCTTTTCCTGCTCGGGTTGTGAGGGAAGCTGTGTGTAAGAGGGCGCTGGTTTATTTGTTGGTGAGTGGGTGTTATTTGGGGGGGGGGGGGGGGGTTGCTGTGTGTGGGGTACATGGCCATAGATGACAGCGGCCTCTTTGTCTCTCGTTTCTCGGAGGCGTGTGAACGTGTCTGTGCCGGCCCCGGCTCACGTGTTGTCCCCCTCTCTGTGTCTTTTGTTTGGCCAATCTGGGAGCCGCCCCTAATTGAATGGGATTATATCTCGGTGGGGGATTGATTCCAGGGTCCCAGGGCTGGAACAATGCAGACTCCGCCCTTGTTCCCACCCCTCCTCTCGCTCCTGCATCCCTGCAGCCAAAAAGCCTTGGTGCTCAGAATGGGGAGATGATGGGAGAATCACACTCCTGGGAAAAGGAGACCAGGCACAGAGATGCTGTTTGGAAGTAGATGTCGCGTGTACATAGCGCTATGGATCCATCTGTTGATGTCTGGACTGCCTGTTTACAAACATTTTCTGGGTTGTGAATCTCCTTTCAGTCCTTTGAGCCTGATAATCTCTGTAATCTGATCCGCCCGTCATATCTCTCTGGTAGTCGACTCTCCTACCTGTGACTGAGATTAGCCCTGTTCATGGTTGAATCAGGTCTGACTTTCATATACTGTGGAGGCCTTGTATCTGTGCATCTTTGTATGCACGCATATGTTCAGCTGCTCTCAAATGGGAAAAACAGGTGCTAAATAGAGTGGTTGACAAAAAGCCAAAAGAGAGCTAATCTCAGAGGAGTCAGTGTAGCCCACTGTTCGTAGGCTTAGCAGTTCTTTAAGACTTTATTCAGACCCCTCTTAAAGTGGCATTAACCCCAGAAGCACATGTGCTCATAAATTTTGGGGGTGCACATAAAAGAGGTCAAAGTATGGAGCGCTTGAGGAACGTGTGTCACATGTCTGTTTCATTTTCTTTTTCTCCACTCATCTCCTGCAATCTGTCCCTGTTGTTTGGAGGACTGTGCGCAGAAGTGTGTGAGAATTTCCTGCGCATTGTTATGAGCAGAGGGGAAAACCCCAGTGCCAGTCTTGTTGTCAGTGCAGGTCAAAGCCGAGGTCAAGCCGAGAAGGAATTCCCATATATATGTACATATGGCAATAAATTACTCCATCTCATTCTAATCATGTAGCGCTGCTATAGAAGCTGGAGGTTGAGCGGTTAAATATGGCATCAAAACAAGTCCTTTATATTCCAAGTACTTTGCTAATCCGATTTACCAAGTCACGGCCAGTTAAAATCTGGTCGTTTTGAACAGGTTTAATTTTATGCATGTGCAGGAATTCGCTTGTACTCTTTAGAGAGTGGGAAGCGATGTGGAGAATGCTGCTCAGAAAAGTCAAGAAGTTGCTGACATTACCAGAATTTTAATACAAGCATTGTTGCTTTGTATTCAGTGGGGGAAATAAGTATTAGGTGTGTCAACACTTTTTTTTCCCCAGTAAATTCTAAAAAAAATATTTCCAATGATGCCATTCACATGGAATTTTCCCCATACATCAGTATTAACTCAAGAAATCTGCAAATGTAAAGAATTCACAACATTATAGTCCATAAATAAAGTTATGTGTAGTAAAGTGGAATGACACAGGAAAAAAGTATTGAACACGCTAACTGAAATGTATTTAATATTTAGTGGAGAAGCCTTTGTTTGTAACGACAGCTTCAAGACGCTTCCTGTATGAAAAAATTAATGGGCCGCAGTATTCAGGTGTGTTTTTGGCCCATTCTTCTAAACATATTGTCTTTAAATCTTGTTCAATTGGATTCAAGTCAGGTGATTGACTGGGCCATTCTAACACCTTGATTTTTTTCTCTGAGAGTTTCCTTTGCTATATGCTTTGAATCGTTGTCCTGCTGGAAGGTCTCATCTTCAACATCCTGGTGGATGGCAGCAGATTCTTCTCAAGAATCTCCCAGTAAAGGGCTCCATTCATCGTTCCTTCAATTATATGAAGTCTGCCAGTACCATGCGATGAAAAACAGCCCCACATCATGATGCTTCCACCTCCAAACTTCACTGTTGGTGTAGTGTTTTTAGGGTGATGTGCAATGCCATTTCTTCTCCAAACATGGTGTGTAGTATGACAGCCAAAAAGTTACATTTTGCTATCGTCTGACCAGACTACACTCTCCCAGTATTTCATAAGCTTGTCCAAATGAGTTGTAGCAAACTTTAAACGAGTTTCGACATGCCTTTTCTGTAGTAATGGAGTCTTGCTGGGTGAGCGTGAGCAGTGGAGTGCATTGCCTATTGTTTTCTCTGTGGTGATGTCACCTGCTGCCTCCAAGTGTTTCTGGAGCTCTTTGAGAGGTCCTTGGCTCTTGGGCTACTCTTCTGACTATTCTTCTGACTCCCTGGTCAGAAACCTTACGAGGAGCTTCTGTGTGTTGCTGGTTGATGACAGGGTGATGTTGCTTGCACTTGCAGATAATTACCCCAATGGTGCATACTGGAGGATTCAGACGTTTTGAAATACATCTGTATCTGATTCCATCAATATGCTTTGCGACTATGAGGTTGTAAAGGTCTTGGGAGAGCTCTTTGCTTTTACCCATCATGAGATATTTCGTGTGTGACACCTTGGTAACGAAAAGCCTTTTATAGACCATCAATTTACTAACCCAGCTGATATTAATTTGCACAGATACGGGGTATTTCAGCTGGTTCCTCGCCTTACCTTGCCTTGGAGAACTGTTTTTTCTTAGCATGCCCAATACTTTTTTTCTGTGTCATTCCACTTTATTACGCATAACTATATTTATGGACTTTAATGTTGTGAATTCTTTATATTTCCAGATTTCTTGAGTTAATACCAAAGTCTGGTGAAAATTTCATGTGAATAGCCCCATTGGAAATATATTTACTGGAAAAAAAAAAGTTTTCCTGTTCAGTACTCCCCCGGCACCGTATTTTGTCATTTTCCTGCATCTGGTCCACCACCTGTTCTAACCAATTAGCTATTGAACAGGCCCTTCCAGATTTAGTGCAGGTGAAATAGAGAACTGGAGGAATTCAGGGTAATAGGGTCCAGTAATGCAAATAAATAGAAAGATGCCGGAAAACCTGCAGATCTGCATGTTGGTTATTATAAGGGTTGGTTGGCCTTGCTAAATAAAACAGTGTTCGTTAATTACGATTTGTAAAATTCAGGTTACGTTTACATGGGAATTATGTACTAAAAACGGAAAAGTTTTTGAAAAGTTTTGCATACAAATGACAACGTTGTCAAAGCGATCCCCATTCACACGTATCCGTGAAAACGACCAGAAACGCTGTATTATGCATGCCAGGCCAGTAGTTGGCGACGTCACTTCGTAAAGAAACGCTGTGTGCCTGCTCACATAAGCATCCATGTCAACATGTCTGCCATATTGATCCGGGCAAGACTGCCCTATGAACAAATACAAGTAAACAGAGGAGCTGTGGTTTTTCTGGATAAAAAGCACAATAACGTTTACATTTCTCAAACAATTTCAATGGTTTATGATGTACGTGGAGTGCAAAAAAAGTTCTGTCTTCAGTTATTTAGAATCTCGATAGTTATTATATAATTATAAAATTATTCATGGTCGTCATAAGGAGTTGTGGAAACTCGCGCTTGAGCATATAGATGTGGCTTATTTTTCTTGGTTGATAAATGCTGAGACGTCTCCAATGTAATGTACATGAAATGTGCATAAAGTTTTCATTGTAGAAATGGATTTTTCTGTCTTCAGCCCCATCTTTTAGCTTTTCTTGTGATCCAGGTCAGAATTCTGTTAAACAGCGTGTTCATTTTTAAATACACTGGCAGTCAGTCTGCTTTCTATATTTTATTAGCAATAAAATGGTAGATATACTCCAAAACGGACAGTTACAAAGATAATTATAAGATTTGGAATACCCCTTGTTGGCGTAGATTTGGGTTAATAATTTGTAATAAATGTGTCTCCGCTGGTCGTAGTAGTGATGCAGTAAATCTACACTTTGCTGGAGAAGTGTCAATAAACTCACACTCTTGAGAAGCACAAACACAGTCCTGTAGTTTTGAATGTCTCGCGCATTGTTTTGAAGTACTCGCACGCGTACCTATAGCCTGAACACGTAATACACGCACGCATAACGTCATCGTTTACACAGAGACGATAACGGCATCGTTTTCAAAAACTTGCACTTTGAAAACCGTTTTCAAAAGATTACGTTTTCAAAAACTTGCACTTTTCAGAAGTTTGCGTTTTCAGATCCCAAAAATGCCGTTGTCATGTAAACAAACAGCCAACCGCATAAAAAGGTTTCCGTTTTTAGTTGAAAACGTTGTCGTGTAAACTGCCCCGCAGTTTGTCCCATTTAAGGCCTTGCAGGTCATGTATTTGAATATTGAAATTTGTTCTTCAGCCCTAGTCTGAATCTTGTGCTTTACAGCAGGTGTCTGTGATTTTTAGAAGACTAAAAAGATGACTTCGTGTACTCTCTTGTAATATGTGATGTTCTTCCAGATCACATTTCAGATTGTTTGTCAGTAACATATCTCTCAGAGAAACTTTTGAGTTCTGGTGACTGTCCAGGGGGAAAAAGAACAATGATTTGTACTACTGACCTTCAGTCAGAAGAGGCTGGTTTATAGTTCGGCATTGAAGCATATTTGTGTATTTGCGTCACGGTGCAGACAAGATGATTATGGGTAAGCACTACATGCAGAGGAACGTCGATGGACTGAAGTGCGGTCCTTCAACATAATAACATCATGTAGCGTATATCTGCAATGCTATGTCGAGCCCATATGACAAAAGGCGGATACTTTTTACCATTACATGCTTGCTTAGCATCACATCAACACATGAAAAGGTACACACTACACATGGTGTTATATTAATCGTGGACAATTAAATACAGTGCACATGGATTTAAAAGCTAGGACTTCAAACTTACCATCTCGTATTATGTTGCATACGATGTTCTCATCTAGTCACTCTTTGTATTCAGTGGAAGCTTTCGTGTTGTGTGCGTGCTCGCTGTTGCATGTGACAGACAGCCTTGTGTCTGAGGTTGTGAGGGCTCACAACCTCAAGACTGTCTGACCCTGTACCCGCCTTAAGACTTTGTTGCGCAACGGGGTTTTGTTGTGTGTGACATTACTTAACGTCATGTTAAAAAGCAGATGATGACTGGGCATATTACTGTCTGTCGAATGCTCACTTTACCTCTGAGTGGGTGTTTTTTTTTGGCCAGAATTAGGAAGATTGCACTTTATGGCGTCAAAAATCTGTCTTCTCACATATCGGGAGGATTTATAGAAGAAAGTGGCCTGGTCTGATGAAACACCTTTTCTTTTACATCATGTGGATGGCCAGGTGCGTGTGTGTCGCTTACCTGGGGAAGACATGGCACCAGGATGCACTATGGGAAGAAGGCAAGCTGGCGGAGGAAGTGTGTTGCTCTGGACAATGTTCTGCTTGGATTTTGGATTGCTGATTCCACTGATATAAGTTGGCGTTTGGGTCGGATGTGTTAATTTCACAAAGCAAAGACCTCTAACATCTTAAATATTTTCTCAGTATTTCAGTACAAACTGATTTGGGGCTTGTGAGGTTGCACTACAGCTAAAGCTTTGGACCATGTTTGAAATCACAGGGTGACCTGGAACCCCAGAACCTCCATGTTAAGCTTGTGGGCCTGCTGTCTAATTTAGCTAATGTTGTTGATTAATAAAGTCTCCAGTATTATGCTATATTTCGAATGGTGTGGCGTTTTCAAATTGCTTGTTCATGTATATTCGTAGTTCCTATAAATGTACTGTAAGGGTAGAGGTATAGAGGTCTTACGTGATTCTAGTAATTTAGCCATTCTTGACATATAAAACAGTTGATTATTCTACATAGATTGTGTAGGACAGTTACTCATGTTGATTAATTGATTCTGGGCTATAAATGAACAATCAACATTTCATCCATTTCATTCATCCAAGCTACATTCTTACACATTCATAAAGAACCCAGTGACCTCCTAGAGTCTGACTGTTCTGTAGTTTTTCTGGGGCCTGGATGATGACTCCCTGCTTTGCTGCCTGCAGAGTGCTGATGGCCATGTTCAGCCTACAAGAGGCTTTTGCTGAGCAAGCAAAGATAATTGGAGCCAGATGACTGTCCTGCTAAAACAAAATCCATCTGGGGTTCTCTTTGGATAAAATGCCGCTGTTGTCTTTGATTCAAATGGAGCATAAATTTCAAGGCGTTTGTGTGTATTTAATTAGTTGTGTGTGTAGTTTGTTGGTCATGTGGCTATTAGACTCCCATGTAATGAGGTATATGTGTTATACGTGGTGAGCACTTCCTGTTATGGACGAGGTATGTAATGCCAGGCTAAATTACGTGTTCTAGACAAAGGGATGTGAATAGTCAACTGTTAATATCCTTTTTGCTCTCCTATCTCTCAACAGGGCTCAATGGTTCTGCTGTGGATTTCATAGAGGCCTTTTCTCCCTCCAAATCCCCTTATTTTTTTAACCACCCAGCATAGGGGCATCGCTCCCTACAGGATCATGTCTGCAGCACAGACACAGAATGACAACGAGCAGCGCTGGAGCTGCCTGGAGTCTCTGGGTCTAAGTCCCAGAGAGCTGGTACTGGCTGAGGCTTTGCAGATGGAGTATGATGCACTCTCTCGACTTAAACAGGACAAAGATCCCAGTGGTAGTGGGGAGTGTGAGAGAGGCAAGACCATGCCATCCAGAAATACACAATCTAGACGTATCCCCAGCCCACCTGGGACAAACTTGCGCCAAGGGCTATCAGGGTCTGATCCAATTCTCAACCTCATCCAGCCTGGAGTTTCCAGCCCATCTAGATCGAATGTAGATCCGCATAGCTATAGCAAGGAGCCCCTCTATATCCTGGAGAATCCTGGAAAGAATGATTATGAGTGGATGACTGAAGGGCCTTCAAAGGGGTTGCCACCCCCAGATGAACCTCCTCCAGCGATTCCACCAAGGAATCCAATACCTCCACCAGAGTCGTTCCACCTCTGCAGGGGTTCAGCTCCCAGAGATGTGAACCTGTTCAGCCCTGAGGTGGATCAACCCAAGCTTCCCTCTGGAGAAACTATGAACTATGACAACTTGAACGACTCCCTTATGAGGCTCAGTAGTGGTAGGCAGTCACCTAGGCAACAAAAAGTTAATTCCAACCAATCTGGGAAGCCTGTGGCTCGCAGCAAGACGCTACCCCCTCAGGTGCCACCTCGCACTTACTTGCCTGTGCAAAAGGGTGTCAGAAACAACCGCAGGGTGTCAGTTGATCCGGTATGTACTACAGAGAAATAATGTTTCTAGCAGCAGTGTCAGATTTGGTACCTGATTCGATATTCATATAACAGGTTATAAATGAGATTTACTGGGTTCACTGTTTTGCTAGTTAGGTAAGAGTTAATTGTTAATAAAATCTTCATAATTATAAACACTGGATGTGTAACTCCTTAGACTAATTATTTCTGTAACATATGTATTTTATTGTGAATAGTGGTGCAAGAATTGGGACTGATTTTTATTTTCCTGTCATGCAGGTGTCGCTTCGTTCCAGACTCAATGGTTTTGGCTATGAGCTCTTCCAGGTTTCTGAGGAGCGTGATGAGGAGGTGGCTGCCTTCTGTCATATGCTCGACGTGTGAGTTCTCTATGCTCACGTCATTCATACAACTTGTAAAAGAAAAAAGAATGTTAACATTCAAAATAATATACTACCATGTCAAATGATCACAATCTATGGTTATGTAATATTTTTATATAATCAGTAGGGCTGCAATAACTAACTGATACAATCAATAATAATCAATGATTAAAATAATCGGCAACGAATTTCATTATGGATTAGTTAGGTCTGTGATGTCACTGTGGATAATTCTTGTCAGTGACTACATATCACATTGGAGAAAAACACATTTCTATGAATAAAACTCATCTGAGAAACAGCAGAGGTCACAGCGTAAGCTGCTGTGGGAAAATTTCATGATCCAGGTCGTCCAAAACATGAGTGTTTTATATTAAGCTCTCCAAACAAACTCGTAAGTGTATTAACGTGGCTTGTCATGTGAGATGCTGCGACAGATGCGAGTACTGTTTAATGTGTTCCAGACATGTTTTCTTCAGCGCAGAAATGACACTTGTATCCTTATCTGTAAATGTTAGTTCACACCAGTATTTACATTTTACATAAAGGCTCATCCTGAGAGTGAGTGAGTCTCCATTAAACTTCACTGAATTAGTGCGAGTCCACGCATGTGCGTCAGTCAGACATCGCGCAGTAGAAAGGAAGTGCAATAACTCTGACTAAAATATTGATTTTTGATCAAATATGTAGTTTGATGTTGTATTTAGTAATATTTAGAAACAAAAGTAATTGGCTTTTTATGAGAGCAGTAACTGTAATGGGGTTAGAACATGTAATGGTATATAAATGTACGAAGTGTCATATATTTACAGAAAAAAAGTAACATGTTCAGGTGTTCAGATGAGTCAATGTGTGTTACTGCAGAACATTCAACCTCTTACCAGTTAACACTTGGTTTGTTCAGATTTTTTTGCATTTTTGATAGTGATTTAACTTCTGTGGACAATCAGTTTTTTTTTGTTTGTTTTTTCCAAAATATAATGTTCATATTTTAAAAAATCCTTTGCACAAATGCACAAAAACCTGTCGAATCAAATACCCCTTTCATAGCAAAACAAAATAAACCAGTACATTTTAAGTTGAACTTGAAAGCAGTGAAATCAAAGCTGTGATTTTTTTTTTTGCTTGGAACAAGAAGCCTAACTACCATTTCATTAAACTACCCTTTCAAGAGAATGAAGATGTGGTTACAGTATTACATAGTGAAGACTAAACTGAAACTAGATATACCACATTTGCAGATATAAAAATGTATGGTATCATGTCAGACATAATTTATAGGCTAACATAATAATATAACTGACTACTGATTATCTTGCTTTGCCTTAAAATTTTTTCACATTACTTCCATTTATCAGGTAAACCTAATTCAGTACAAGTTTTTGAAATTGTTCATGATACATTTTACTAATTTTACCGTTTTTTTGAGTGTGCTTTAATTCTTAGTTTCAGTAGGCACTGCCATTTAGATCAGTGATCTTAAATAAAAAAAAAAAGAAGATATTTTTATGCAGCACAGTCAAAGGAATCCTCCTTTAATGATGTCAGCGTTGTCCAGTATGATGTTTTCTGAGTGTAGTGTTTGGTGCGTGCAGGTTGCGCTCGGCTTACCCGTGCACAGACCGCTCTAAGAACGCGGGGTTTGTGTGGAGCCTATGTGTGGCGCAGGAGGAGCTGCAGCAGGGGCTCGGGGTCAGCATAAAGGTCACAGTCATCGGCGAGCACATCCGAGAGCCACTCATCTTCACCTGTGATGGTAAGCCAGAGTGTACTGACATTCAGTATGTTTATAAAATAATGTGATTGTTGACAGAGTAAGGTTTGGTAATTATTCGATCAAAGTTTTGAGTCAGGCAACAATTTAATTTTATTTCTACAGTAACATGTTGGGCTGTAGCATTCCAATTTTCCAATCTATACGTTATGCATGGAATAAAAGACGAAGGAGTATGCCGTTATAGGAAAATAGTCAATGCCTGCGTAGTCTGATGTGGCTCAATGTGAAGTTGAGGGCCATTAATTCCCCAACATTGAATATTTTTCCTATAAAAGCAGTTGTGAAAATAGTTCCAGCCGCAAGGCAAATCACAAGTTTATATCAATTTTCTGGTTCCAATGCACAATCATTTCTATAATAACAGCTTCCACAGCAACGTTTATGGTGGATCCTCCACATAAATAGATTATGATGACGTTTTCTGCGAGCATTTCTGTAAGGAGTCTCCATTGTCAGCACTTTGTAACAGTTAAAGGTAAAGCTGTTCCTTTTAGATTTTAAGGCACAGAGAAGTCTTCAGGAACTAACGTTCGTAAATAAATAAAAGAATTGTTGTGCTATACGAGGATTAAAGCACTTTGAGACCTGCAGTTATTGGAATGTAATCAATGTTGGGGTTGAATGGATCCAGTAGAGCTGTGGGACAAATGGTATAAAATATCATATATTTCCAAGATTCGTTGAGTTATGAATTTCCTGGTTGGTTGGAAGCACAATTAAGTTGGTACTGACTATTAATGAGCCAGCTCTCAAAGTAAATATTTATTTTTAAAGTAGATAAATTGCACATATTACTGTCTCTCTTTTTTTTTTAGGTCCAGAACAGTTTTTCTCTATCTGCTTAAGTTAAGTTCAGGTTCATGCAAAAAAAGATATCCGATTAACAGTTGTTAATCTGAAAAGTGTTGTGAAAAACCTACCTGGCTAAATCCAAGCATGGCTTTAATTTGATTTGATTTATGATCTGTAATGTGTTGTTTACCGGGTAAACTTGAATAACGTGATCGATGTCACTATGAGAATTAGTGTTCATGTAAGTGTGCTCATTGAAGCAGCTCTGGAAAATTTGGTTAGGTGCTGGCCTGGAGAACCCATGCACTGCCATCGTTGCTGTTCTCTACTACTGGCTTGATATCCTCCTGATAATTTGTGTCTGGTGTATTAGATCCCCCAGTAGGCAGCTCAGGAAACCACTGTGATGTGTCAGTTTAATAGGCCTTAGGTTTATGATTTACAAAACTTGTCAAACCGGTTTTTAAAAAATATATTTTTTATATATATATACACACACACGCACACATGCATATCAAAATGTACATAGCTTGAAGAGCTGTGCACCGTCCTACAGTGCCTTGCAAAAGTAATCACCCCCTTGGCATTTTCCCTATTTTGTTGCCTTATAACCCCCTAAGTCAATATTTTGTAGAGCTACCTTTTTCAGCAATTACAGCTGCAAGTCACTTGAGGTATGTCTCTATAAGCTTGGCACATCTAGCCACTGGGGTTTTTGTCCATTCCTCAAGGCAAAACTTCTCCAGCTCCTTCAAGTTGGATGTGTTCTGTTGATGTACAGCAATCCTTAAGTCATACCACAGATTCTCAATTGGATTGAGGTCTGGGTTTTGACTAGGCCATTCCAAGACATTTAAATGTTTTTCCTTTAAACCACTTTGTTGCTTTAGTAGTATGCTTAGGGTAATTGTCCTGCTGGAAGGTGAACCTCCATCCCATTCTCAAATCTCTGGAAGACTGAAAAAGGTTTCCCTCAAGTATTTCCCTGTATTTAGCACCATAAATCATTCCTTCAATTCTGACCAGTTTCCTAGTCCCTGCCGATGAAAAACATCCCCATAGCATGATGCTGCCACCACCATGCTTTACTGTGGGGATGGTGGTTTCGGGGTGATAAGAACTGTTGAGTTACATATCGTTTTCCTTGATGGCCAAAAAGCTAAATTTTAGTCTCATCTGACCATACTACCTTCTTCCATTTGTTTGGGGAGTCTCCCACATACCATTTGGCAAACAGCACATGCTTATTTTTGCTTATATTTTTCTTCAAGCAATTGCTTTCTTCTGGTCACTCTTCCGTAAAGCCCAGCTCTGTGTAATGTACAGCTCAAAGTGGTCCTATGGACAGATACTCCAATCTTTGCTGTGGAGCTTTGCAGCTAATTCAGGTTTAACTTTGGTCTCTTAGTTGCCTCTCTGATTAATGCCCTCCTTGTCTGGTCTGTGATTTTTGGTGGGTGGCTCTCTCTTGGCAGGTTTGTTGTGGTGCCATATATTTTCTATTTTTTAATAATGGATTTAATGGTGCTCCGTGGAATGTTCAAAGTTTTGGATATTTTTATTTATTTATTTATTGTAATTATTTTTTAATAACCCAACCGTGATCTGTACTTCTCCACAACTTTGTCCCTGACCTGTTTGGAGAGCTCCTTGGTCTTCATGGTGCCACTTGCTCAGTGGTGTTGCAGACTCTGGGACTTTTCAGAACAGGTGTAAACTGAGATCATGTGATACTTAGATTGCACACAGGTGGATTTTGTTGAACTAATTATGTGACTTCTGAAGGAAATTGGTTGCACTAGATCTTATTTAGGGGCTTCATAGCAAAAGGGGGAATACATATGCACGCACCACTTTTCCGTTTTTTTTTAAAAATTTTTTTAGAATCTTTAAAAACCAGTTATTGTTTTCATTTCGGTTCACCAATTTGGACTATTTTGTTTATGTCCATTACATGAAATCCCAATAAAAATCCATTTAAATTGCAGGTTATAATGCAGCAAAATAGGGGTGCCAAGGGGGTGATTCCTTGTGCAAGGCACTGTATATATGCAGCAGAAACATTTGGCCAAGACTTGAGAATCTCATCTGATAGACTGCAAGGGCTTTCAGCTCTGAATCCTCTTAATGAAATTACAGTGGAAGGAAAGTGTGCCAGCCATCTGTTTTCAATTAAAATAGCCAACTTTTCATTCAACCCGCTAAAAGGAGCACACACACAAATATGCCTACACAAGCAGAGAGGGCTGGATTAGTTTGAGACCTTCTTATGTGAAAGTCTCATATAAACTAGGGCATATTTACAGAAATACAGAGTACAACAATCAGATCAGCAAGCCTAAAGCATGTTGTTAAATTGATTACAGCTTATTTTGGCAGAGACGCGTCTCTCTGTGAACTTGGTGATCCATCCTCCACCCCCTTCCTGTCAGTGGAGTGTATTTGCTCAGTACACTTCATGAGTCATGCCTGTGTTTATGATTGGAAGGTGGCCCTGCCTGAGTAAGCAGGAACAAACCAAGGAACCTGTACATTCTCTTTTATTTTGCTCATCTCAGACTGTATATCCATGTAATAGGTTTGGCCTTAGAGTTCCATGAGGCGGTTATTATATTTGTATCCGATCAGATGGCCTTTGCTTGATTGTGTAATAATCAATGGGGAAAAGGCACTTGTATTTCTGTTATTTTTAAGAAATTTGTTGGATGTGGGAAAGAGGAAAATGGAGATTTAAAAAAAAAAAAAAGAGAGAGAGAGAAACCTTTATTTCTATCAGTCTAATCGCAGATATAATTGTAAAAAAATAAAATAAAATATGGATGGTCCATTTATTCTTTTTTGTATTTTTGAGTGTAAGATATTTACTGGCTTGTTCCAGATTGCTGGCTAGCAGTTCTGTGTAAATGGAGCAGATGGTTAAGTGTGTGTGGACAGGAAAAGCCATGCTTGTGGCACCAATTGGAAACTTCTATCGATTAAACAGTCTGTATTGCAGACTGGCATAATACACTCACCGTCCACTTTAATAGGAACACCTGTACACCTGCCCATTTATGCCGTTATGTGTATCTGCATGATTTTATGCATTGTGCTGCAGCAACATGACTGAATGATTGGGTAACTGCATAAATAAGGTGTGCTGGTGTTCCAGTTAAAGTGAACGGTGAGTGTATCTCTCTATATACACTCTAATCCCCCAATCAGTTTTTCCTGTCTGTTGATATGATATTGTGCAGTGTTAGAAATCAGACCAATAGAGGTTATGCATTGACGTCACTTTCACACCTGAACACACCCCCTTGGCCGGACTGAGTGGCAAAACGTCCAGCAAAATGGCTGGTTTTAATAGGGGAAACTGCGAAAACGCTAATATAACTCACGAATATCAGCTTAAATTAAAGGCAGTTGGACTCGACAGTGACCCTTACAACTTGCCCAAGAACATGTGGTCCATGGATATTGGCATGTGGCCAGAAATCGGTTCTCCCGACATTTATATGTACCTGATTTCGACATTGTGGAAATACACCAAGCAAAACCTGAAGGCTTACAAAAGCCTTGACGCTTGGTCCTGTCTTCAAGGCAAGATATGTTGGAGCAATTAAAGTTACAAGAACACCAATAAACATTCAGGTTGTATGTGGACAGATATGTACAAATATTTTTATTTTATTATATAATTTTATCTGCCAAACCGTAAGCTAGCTAGTCCTAGTTGTTTTGTAGCGAACACTGCTTCCACTTACTAACGTTATATATTGGTGAAGGTAAAACACAGTCAGAGAATGAATGAGCCCCCATTGAAACCTTGGATAGCTGCAGAGAAGACAGGGACAGTTTAGACAGGCCATTGTAAATGTATGGCAGGACTTGGAAAGACATGTTCGCATGTAGCAGCGCTGATGTTTGCAGTTATATCTTGAGTGAGTATGTGGGATGACGCCTTGTTAGCACAGTCAATCGCACAACAGCTTTTTCCCATTTTAGATGCATTTTTTCTGTGTTTCTGTGTAAAGTACAATAATGCCTCCGCTCAGTCTTTTTGCTACTTAGCGGGCGTGACCACGGCGAGTTCTGGCTTCCGTCACGTCACATGCCTACCCTCTATTGATGAAGCCTTTCCAATTACTGGAAAGACGGCATCGGTATAATCTGAATTATCCAGCTGCCTTAAAACCTCTATTGAAAAATCCTCTTCTGGTTTCTCAGGTTCATCCACCATTGAGCTGCTGATATACCAGACCTTGTGCTATGCCCATGACGACCTGGACCTAATCGATGTGGACGACTACCTGATGAAAGTGTGTGGCCAAGCTGAATATCTCAACAAGTAAGAGCTACAAGTGAACTCCAAGAAGTGGCAGTGCAGCATCTGCAAAACCAGCTTCGTTTTGTGTATTTCAGGAACTTGGCACTGCACTTTCTTTTGTCAGTTTAAAAAAAAAGTGAAAGCATTTGTTAGGGCTGCGCAGTATATTTACTGTTAATAGTTATGGCAACATTGGCCTTGGAATATTGCAGAAGCATGCATTAGAAATGAACTAATTGTTTTGACTGATCTCAGAAGTTCCAGGTATGTTCTCTGATAAAGCATGGTATTGGTGCGATAAAAGCAAAAGATAATAAGAAAAAGAAAAAAGAAAGATGACTGAAATTCCACCTCCACAACTGAAAAAGGATACTCCACCTCCCTATAAATTCCTGCTGCTCATTTTCATTCCTTGAGCTGGAGCTTTCACACTCACCATCTATATGTCACCTTCCTATTATTCGCTAACTCCTACCTAAGATCTTAGTGGGCTTCCTGGCTGTTTAGTGCAAAGTACAGCTGCCCAGATCTCCAGCCTGAGTTCTCGAAGTCCTTCCCACCCAGTTACAGTTTCATAATCACTCTCTACACCAGAAGTATTCAACTAAAATTTGTAAATCTCCAGTTATATGAAATTTCTTGCTTACAAAGGTAAGGAGAATCAGCTATCCTGAGTGAATGATGACAATGATCACCGTTTAATATTTAAGTGAATAGTTTATGGTTATAAATAAGACAATTCGAGGTGGTTATGCTTTGGTCCGTAGTGGCACTTGACTAATGCCAAAGAAACGACGTGCGGTTTGAACTTGATGCGGGAGAATAAATGCATACGTTTCCATCCCTTGTTTTTCTCAACAACTGGAGCTAATCATGAGCTTCCTGTATCTAAATAATGTACGGAAATGGCAGTGGTAGCGCAGTGGTTACAATGGACTGCTGATCGGAAGCTTTTGAGTTCAAGCTGCTCAGTTGTATAAATGAGATAAATGGAAGTCACTCTGGATAAGGGCATCTGCCAAATGCTGTAAATAAATGAATAAATAAATAATGCTAGTGATTGCCTGCAACATGCCACAACAGAAGATCTACAAATGGTGCAGTGGTTTAGAGTTGCTGAATGATGTTGCTGAAAGTTTGGCACCAGGCCATGCAGAGGCCTCCTGTAATGCCATTCCATTGCCATCATGGCACCCAGACCTCTCTATTTCCCCCCCTCCCCTGTGGCTATAATGCCCACCTCACACTGGGCACAGAGGCCTGGGCATCCAGCCCAGATCTCACTCAATGTTTAAAAAAAAAAAAAAAACACACAAAAGTATGTGTACTGGGTCAGTCATGAAAAGTAGTTCCTAGACAATGTAACAAGTGACGTGTTATATAGGCAGTTTCTTTCCTTGACAGTGTTTGCTGCCAGCACTGTGGCCGGAAGAAGGGGGGATTCTGAAAGAAAAGCGCCTGCTTAGTGGTTTGTGGTACCAATAGTCGTCATTCAACTAAGAGCCCCTCAGAAGAAAAAAAAACATAAAAAAAAAAACTTGCTGTGCTTATTTCTGTGGTTGCATAAAACCACAGTGGGTTTCCTCGAAAATGCGACAACCTCTATCCAGCGTGTAATTCTTAATGTGTTCATATTTGCTCTGATTGGCTGGTAGGCCGACCAGTGTGGTTGAGAGCAATGCCTGACTGAAATGTATTACACAACTTAACAGCAACGTAAATCAACCTGTCATAGTGCATAGAGTACAATAGCAAGTGGTATGTGTGACTGTGTGTAAGAGTTGGATGTTTTTGCTAAGGGCGCAGCTGGCCGGAAATGTGTCTCGTCACGATAACCTTGAACTTGTGCAAAGTGGGAGGGACTTCCTCTGTGTAGCACTGTTATTCCACCAGTGTTGACGACAGAATCAAGTAGCCTGCTTTTTAATGAGATTAAACAATAAATCATGGTGTTAACTGCTGGCAGTAACTAACAGTGGAATGCAGAAAAACGTCAGCGATTGTTAAATGTTATAGTTCAGTGGCTATGGATGGGGGAAATAGGTTGTGGTTTTCGAAACAACACAGATAAAATCATATTTCAACTTCACTCATTTGAATGGCAAATCAAGTTCTTGTCAAAGCCAAACATAGTGCAAATTTATTTGTGTTTATTAGGATGACAGTATGGTTTTAAAAAATACACTAATAATTGTTTCAGTTTGTGACTTTTCCCTGCAAATGTTTCATATGATTTTTAGGTATCACAAGGGACACACAAAGATTCAAAGAGCTTTTTTGCCTCCCCCTCGTGCTCTCTCTCTGTCTCTCTCTCTCTCTCTCTCTCTCTCTCTCTCTCTCTCTCTCTCTCTCTCTCTCTCCCTCCCTCTCCCTCTCTCCCTCTCCCTCAGCTCTCAGACCTTGGCTGGGCTTGAATACATCCAGCAGTGTCTGAAGTTTGATTGGGACATCAAGCTTTTCCTCACTAAGAGAAGCTCTGTTAATATGGAGTTAGCCCGCACTGTGAGTACCACAACACAGCACATTTTCTTGAGACCTGAGTTTGCACAAGAGCCATCACAGTATTGAAAACATAGAGTAGGGAAGGGAATGGGAACTCCCTGTAAGGGGTGGGTGGGTTGGGGGGGTATTGTTGCCCCCGTCCCAACTTTTTTGAGATGTGTTGCAGCCATCAAATTCAAAATGACCTTTTTTTTTTTTTCTTAAAATGGTACAATGACTCATTTTAACATGTTATGCTTTCTATGTTCTATTGTGAATATCATATGGGTTTATGAGATTTGCAAATCCATCGCATTCTGTTTTTATTTACATCTTACACAGCGTCCCAAATTTTTTGCAATCGGGGTTGTAGAGCAGAACCGATAGCCACTCGGGCCTGTAAATGTAAAAGTGCTGTTAAAGTAGCTTTTTACTTGCAAACAAAAACATGCTTTCACGGTGGCATGTATGTTGTCCCCCACTTTGCATGTTAAATGTGCAGAGCTGGGAAATAACGTTATTACTTGCATATTACCACAAATAACTTTCAAATGACAACTTCTAAGGTACCATGACCGCAGCATTACTCTCTCCAATTCTTTTTTTCTTCATGGTGTAATAGAGATTGTGTTGTTACAGAAACAAGACAGGACAATATAAAAGTAAAATATAGTATTAGCCGCTTCAAGATAAACTCAAACTCAGGAAATACATAAGTGGTATGTCAGAGAGAGGTCCGTAATATTGCTTTATTACATTAATTCTAAGACAATCATAATGTATAATAACAAGTATTTATAATGGTAACCCAAGTGTTTGCTTGCTGAAATGATCAGATGTGTAATGACAATGAAACGTAAAGCACACGATTGTCAATGCACCAGAAGACACAAAAACAATATAGGGTAAAATGTGCTAACTATATATAGCTTGCTCATTTAACCGTGCTGTTTTGATGGTAGACCTTATATATCAGGGTGCATAGACTGCTTAAACCTTCCACATGGTGTTTTGTGATTAGATATAGATAGGCAGCTGTGCTATACTGGACAAATGTTACATGTGTGTGTATATATGTCAGAGTTTCCATTAGCTAGTAAATTTTTTTATTTTATTTTATTTTTTTTTTGACAGTTAAAAGTTCAAAATGTCCGATAAAATAAAAAATTGTCAGACATAATGTCCGTTAAAAATAATAACACAGTCCGTTCACAATTACACATCTAAATAAGGTCTCTGCACAAATATTTTTCTCAAGTTTCTCCTGTAACGTGTACTCGGATATATTTCAATTGATTTGATTTGACCTGTCATTATTATATTGCTGTAACACTTCTAGGTTGGGTCGGGAATAAGGAGGCAGACTGATTACAACTCAGTCTTGGGCCTTTTTATTCTCTCTATTTTTACTTTCGCTTTTTAGCGGACTCATTCAAACACACACACACACACACACACACATCTCTGTGATGGTTGGCTCTCTATCTCACTCATGCTCGTCACTGAAAGCACAGACAGACACACACAAATAAACTCTGGCTAATCCAGCACAGGTGAGTAGGCATTGCCTGCCAGTTCGGCCCACCTCCTCTTCGTGCACAGCTGATGCTCGACCACGCCCCTCAGCGACAATCGTAGATACCGTGCATAGTCCAAAATGTTAGTGTGTATGGTTTTTTTTTTTGTTTGTCTGCAACCAGTTGCTCAGACAGACTAGCTTGTTCACAGTTTCATATAATATAGCTGACCTCTTCTTCTGCAGTAGCCAAGTACCTTTTTGTTATATGGGCCAGCTTACCATATGTACCTGCTTGTGATGACCACTACTGTAGTGGACATGTTTCTATTCTGTCACTCTCTAGAGGTACAAGGCACCAGTACCTCATCAGACTCTGACTCTGATCCCATCATTAGGAGGGCCATCTTCGTTTGCTGTGTCCTTATCGCACAAAGCTAGATAACCATCCGTGCTGTGATAATGGAAAGAAGTTGGGGTCAAACTTGATCAAATAATTAATTGTTGGCTTTTTTAACATATTTAGCAGAAATTACTTCTTGTAGGTGGGTTTTCATAATTGTCCACCAGGCTTGCTAGAATGTTTGACGACTCTTCCATGCAATATTCTTTCAGTTGCAAGATGTTTGAGCATTTTCTAGCATGTACTACCCCTTTCAAATCCCCCCACAACATTTCAATGGGATTAAAATCCAGGCCTTGTCTAGACCATTCCATTACCCTTCATTTCTTCTATTTTAGCCATTCATTAGTGTGCCTAGGATCATTATCCTGTTGAAAGGGTCCACTTTCAGTTCAACTTCAACTTTCGTACAGATGGCCTCACGTTATCTGACAACACTCTTTGATATGATGCAGAATTCATTCATAGTTGATACAATAAATGCAAGTTGTCCAGTCCCTGAGGCAGCGAAGTAACTCAAAACCACAACATTTCCACTACCGTGCTTCACAGTTGGTATGAGGTGCTTCTCCTGAAAAGCTGTCTTTGATCATTGCCAAACATGTCCGCTGTTACTGTGGTCAAACAACTCTAGCTTTGATTCGTCTGTCCAGAGCACATTATTCCGAAGGTCTGGTCTTTGCCTATATGCTCACTGGCAAACTGTAGTCTTGAAAATTTGTCAAATATGTGAAATCCCTTTCTGATTGTAATTGCATGCACTTTGACACCAACAGTTGCGAGACTTACTAGCAGATCCTGTGATGAAATTTTGGGGTTCAAAATGTCAATTTTATGTGTGATTGGATAGTGTATCAACTTTATAAATAGGCACTGAGGTGCTTAGAAAAAAAATAAAATAAAAAAAAGCCAACAATTTCCATAGGGTGTACTTATTTTTTTCACATGACGTTGTGTATATATAATATATAAGCAGATTTTAGAAGAAAATCTAACGGGTGAATTTTTTTTTTTTTTTTTAACTGTTTCTGCAGGTAGATGACGATGAGATGCTATCTTCCCTGAACCACAACATCTTGCTGCAGGAGAGGCCCATCAAGCAGACTGTGACAAGGTGAGGGAAGGAAGAAGGATCAGTAATAAAAAAATAAAATAAAAATACTTATGGCTCTCCCTAACCCTAAGTGCTCGCCCTATATTCTAGAGATTGCAAAATCTCTCGCTCCCCTGTCAATCACAGTAACACTTGCCTATCATGGGCATCTGTGAGCACATGTATGAGAAAGAGGGCAGATAGCACTTTATACTGAGAGTGTCATCCATGCTATCTAGTGGGTGGGAATTGTCAAATGATCAAATTTGGTAGAAAATGTAAGGGGCTATAGGAGTATAAATGTCATCATTGTACCTAACATTTGACTTTGGTGGGTTTTTCACAGGGAAGCACTAACATTGCTTCTGGACACCTTTCATAATGAGGCAGAGTCTTTCGTATTATCAGAGGTAAGACGAGTTTGGATTCATAACAAAACTCACTGCAGATATCAAATCCTTATGGATCAATTAGAGCAAATCCTATAGAATGAGAATTAGGTGACTCTCTGATTACAGTGGTTTGGTGCAAGTGGAGCTGTTACTATACCCATAGAACTCAAGTCTGCTCAAATCTGATTGGCCAGAAGATGATTAATTTCATAGCAGTGTTTGATACATTATTACATTTCTAAAGTAACAGTTAAAACACAGGTACTCGTATGGCAGACGGTCTACAGAAACGGATAAAAAAAAAAATATATTGTTCATATGGTGTAATTTTCTGTGAGGAGGCATTTATTTAGCATTTTTGGAAGGAGTCTCCAGTGTCAGCACTTTCAGAGATAAAGCTGTTCTTTTAGGTTTTCTTTACACTTCAGGGTGAAGTTCCTCTGTAACATAATCTGCATTTTCTGTCTTCTTTACCTCAAGAGAGGTGAAGGAAGAGGTTGATAAGGAAACTTTTAATATATAATAAATGGTAAATGTGGCAGCTGTGGCTCAGGTGGTAGAGCGGGTTGTCCACTAATCGTAGGGTTGGCGGTTCGATTCCCGGCCCGGGTGACATGTCGAAGTGTCCTTGGGCAAGACACTATATCCCAAGTTTCTCCCGATGGTAAGCTAGCGCCTTGCATGGCAGCTCCTGCTACCATTGGTGTGTAAAGCGCTTTGGATAAAAGCGCTATATAAGTGCGCCATTTACCAATATATAATAAGAGATCATAGAAATTTCACAGTGGTTTACAACATCAAAATGTAAATAGGAACAGAAAAATAGTATAATGTGATCTGTAATTATTTAACAACAACAAAAAAAAAAACAACAAAACTTGGTGTTGGCAAATTGCTGTGATATAAGAGGAATAAAAAAAAAAACTCGGGGACATGCTGTTATTGGAAAATAAGTTGCGATGTCGACAAGGTTTTGGTTTATTTATTTATTTATTTATTTATTTCCAAACAAAGGAGGTTACTGACAAAGTGGTACCCAACAGTATACAAATCAGGATATATAATGAAGGATTTGTATTATAGGTGCCAGTGGTGTGTATGTAATGTATATTGCATTTATATACATGATGAGTAAATCTACCTGCACCTCAACACTTCTAAAAATATTAAACCTCAACAAATATATATCTTTTTTTTTTTCTACTTCTCCCCGTCTACAGGCTGACCTGCAGTTGCACGTGGAGCGCTTGGTTCAGTCCGTCAAGGCTTTGTGCAGCTCGCTTGCTGCTGTGGAAACACCCGACATCACCTCAGCCCTGAATCAGCTGCCTGCTTGCCCTTGCAGACTGCAGCCCAGAGTGCAGAAGGTGAACACACACATGCACACAGACACAAATATAAATACCTGTGGAAAATCCAACATGGATGAGCTACTGGAAAGCAGTGATGTATTGGTCTGCTGAGCTGCACGCTGCACTAGCACCATATTTCTGTTGGAGGCTCTATTATAAACAGCCACGCTGGTGTCGGCACAACGTGCGAACACAGTGTACAGTCGAACATCTTCTCTCATACTGTTAACCTTTTAAAGCCAAAACACTAATGCTGCAGAAATTCCCCCCAGTGCAACAGTCTCATCTGCTTTCTGACTGTCTGTGTGTTTCTGTTTCACAGGATGTGAGCGTGCTGACGAAGAGAGAAAACCGAGGTACAGTTCCCATAATCCCCAGAAGTTTGTGTGTCACGCTTCTGCTGTGACCTGCTTTTTAGAGACAGTATCACTATAGCCATTATTTTCTCGTCACTGCTTAAAAATGAACCTCGCAGTGATCTTTTTTTTTTTATTAATTATTATAGAAATAAAGTTTTTGCACTACTCAATATATTAGCAACATTAGCAATAACTGGGAAATATTCGATTTTTTCCATTATAAACGGTGCCAAATAACGTTTAGTAAAATAAAACAAAAGCATTCCATCAGTTGATCATTTTGAAATTAAGCTTTCCTGTGTGGGAACTGTGGGGGGAAAACAGGAATATGTAGGCGGTCAGATTTAAGAGAACATAGTTTACATAAAAATGCTAACTTTTTCATCAAAACATGATTTAATTGCTTATATTAAGTATGTTTATAATTACTTGTTTCAATTATTTAGAGTGAATGATCAGTTCGGGCCGTTAAATGTTATGCAATTACGTTATGACATCTCGTGAGGATTCTGGCACTGAAGGAAAGAAAGATTGTAACAGTGCAGCAGCACAGCTGTTGCTGTTTCACAATGCCAGCGACCCAGGTTGGATCTTGATCAAATCATGTTGGCGTTACAAAAACAAACTGTGTTGCTGTAACTCAGTTTAATCAAGTGGAGCTGATGTAAGTTCAATCATTGAGCCGTTTAGTTGTTCAGGGTACAAAAAAATTATTACAGGCAAACCAACCGTTAGTATAAGATTAGCTAACTAAGAAAGACTGATTAAAGGCATGTATAATCAGGCCCTAGTGTTATTCACCAACAGAAATTTAGCAAATTAGAAATGTAGCTGTTGCCTTTTATTCAAACTTCCATGTATAGAAGTCATTTGACCTTTTTTGAGTTTAAACGTCTATGTATTATTCTGTGAAGTCTTGTTTCACTGATGATACTTAAATATAATTTTTGGGGGGTTTTTTTGGGTTTTTTTTTTTTTAGGAGTGTTTTTTTTTTTTTTTGTGTGTGTGTGCGGCCATTCGTAGTCAGAGTGTGTTTGTGTGGAAAGACCTCCTGCTGCAAGGACGTCTGTCTTTACTGGGATAAACAGGAAGGATGCATGTCTGGCGTCAGGATGCACACTGTTCACCTTCCTCTTCTGTGCTTTACTCCATAAACATGTGCTGTATCTAAATGAGTCTTTATTTGTCCCAATAAATATGCACAGGATACACGGGTATTAGCCGTGATCAATGAAAATAATAATAATAACAATAATGTGAATGATTTCCTTAATAAATGTGTTATTTCTTTAAATAAATAAAATAAAAAATAATAATAATAATTTAAAAAGTGCTGAATGGGCACAGTGGATGTTGCTGTCTCATAGCAGGGTTCGATCCTGAGCCCTGGTTGTTGTTTATGTACAGTTCTGCATGTTCTCCCTGGGTTCATGTATGTTTTTCACTGTTCTGTTTTTCTCCCCACTGGACTGACTAAACTGCCTCTAGGGGTGTGTGTGAGTGTGTGTGTGAGTGTGTGTGTGAGAGTGAGTGTGAGAGTGAGTGTGAGAGTGAGTGTGAGAGTGAGTGTGAGAGTGAGTGTGAGAGTGAGTGTGAGAGTGAGTGTGAGAGTGAGTGTGAGAGTGAGTGTGAGAGTGAGTGTGAGAGTGAGTGTGAGAGTGAGTGTGAGTGTGAGAGTGAGTGAGAGTGAGTGAGAGTGAGTGAGAGTGAGTGAGAGTGAGTGTGAGTGTGAGTGTGAGTGTGTGTGGAGCCCTGCAATGGACTGGCAACCCATCCTAGTGATTAATTATAATAATGTGCAAAATATACAATTGAGGGAAATTAAGACCAACCTATTTTGTATGTTCTGAAGGGCTTACACACACACACATTCCTTTGGTAACTTAAACCATACAATATAACCATGTTGTGTAATGTTTATTTAGCTACAAAAGTGTAGACTTTTTTTTTCCATCGTTTGTTACATATTTCTTATAAGTATGCACAAACATTTGTGCATAAAGACTAGTTCCAAAAAGTGTATACATGCTGATTTAAAAAAGACTGCTTGAAATCAAACTATGTAGATTTGTGTGTGTTGTGCATCTACATCTTGAGCCAGTTGCAGGCCCATCAGTGTGTTTACATGGAAAAGTCTTTGACCTCTACTCTGTTCATATTCCCTTTCCAGAGAAAATAGTTGAAAGGTTGACAGCTGCCATCTTGGATCTAGTGGAGCTCTACTGCAGCACATTCAACGCCAACTTCCACACGGCTCCACACAGCAGCCGGGCCACAGCACCAATCCAGGAGGCAGGCATGGTGACCAACGTACTGTCCTTCAACATTTATGCTGCCCACCGTGTCCCCATCACCTGGGCCGCCAGGTAACACAAACGCACACCAGCATTCATTAGCATTCCTAAAGCCGAGAAAATCATGTCACAAGCTTGACTGGCTCTTTTATTTAGAGAGGTGTTGATGTTGTGCCTTTCCTTTGTTTTAATGTAAAATAGTATCGAATTCTCGCAAGAGTTGCGATTTTCTCAGGGGGTCAAATTGCTTTTGTGTGTTTTCATGCAATCCTTGAAATTCTACTTGGCTCATTAGTGTATTCCGTGTTGCGATTTGAACAAATTAAATAAAACTTCTATACTTCTTGTTAACTTCTATACTAACGATGTTGGGACACGTGAGTCATTTTAAAATAACACCTCATTAGCAACAGTTGTGATGTTTATAACACATACACAAGGTTTAAATTAATACACACACTGACTATGATGTAGAGACTTCCTGGAAAATCCTCCTCACTGATTTCCAAGTGGGAACCCTAGTAAGTATACTTATTTATTTAAAGCAAAGGAAACAAATCCACAGAGGAAAGCTGGAGATAAAAGCAAACACTGCTCTGATACACTAACATGCATACACACACAGATGTTCTGGGTTGCACATGGGATTACATGGTATTACGAGGTGCAGAGGGAACCCCTGAAAATGACAGCCCTTTTTGCTTCCTCTGAGCCTCTCGGTGTACACACACAGACTTCACTGGGCTGAACATAATACACACACAGTGCTGAGTTCAATGCACACACGTATTGACAATGCATCGTCAGTAGTGCTTGGAAACAAATACTAACCATTGCCATAATCTTCCACACCCCCAGAATGGTTCAGCCCTGCCTTCTCCCCCTCCTACCATGTGAATAGTCTCTTCCACCCATTGCCCGGGATGGACCAATGTCCTTTGTCTCGCTCTGAAACTGATGCTGTTTG